>NC_061508.1:321249549-321487438 GCF_022539505.1 Lolium rigidum | reverse complement strand
TCTACATTCTAGAAAAAATAAGACAAATTAGTAGTGCATTTATTAGTAATAATTAGATATTTGAACAACCAATCCAAGCTACATTGAAAATAACAACATCCAATAAAGAGAGTAAAACCACCTCGTTTTCAGTGTTGTTGTTGACTAAAAGTTAGAATGTAGAATATTTTAGAACAAATTTTGGGACTAGAATAGTCTACATTCTAGTCCCAAATTTTGGAGCTATAATGTAGCCACTCTGCGCTGGCAGCCATGGGGGCCGTCGATTGGATCCGCCGGATCGCAGTCGGGCCGTTGGCGGCCTCTCTGTCCGACTGCACATAACCGAACTGAAATCGAAAACCGAACCGAAAAAAACCTAACCGCAACCGAATTTCAGTTTTTATGATTTTATTGTTAGGTTTAAGTTAGCAAAAGTGCTAACCATACACAACTCAGTTAATTCAGTTAAAAACCGAAAAACCACAGTTAACCGAAGCAAAACTGAATAGCATAGGGCAAAAACGAATTTGATTTGTAGGTCCATCCCTAATTCACGTAACCCTTTATATTTGTTTAGAAGTGCATGTTGCACAGGAAAGAAGCTACAGCGTGGTGGTTTGGATGTACTAGTTTACAAAAAATAATTTATAGGTCATGAGTTCAAGTACGGGTGGCCGTGGTTCTGGTGGTGGCCGTGCTCCTCCAGCGGCAGCTACGACAGCAAAAGCGGATGCAACCTTCCTTGGCGCCATTCCTGATCCAGTGAGTTTCAAAAGTGAGTTCCCCCAACCCATGATGCAGCAGATGGGGACGACTGGGCAAGGTATGTTTCCAATGATGCAACCCCATATGTGGAATATGCCGATGAGTCAGTGGTCGCAGTTCTTTGGCAATCAGCAAATTCCCCCAGCTGGTTTCAACCCCATGATGATGCTGCCTCAGGGTATTACTCCCAGCCTTCCTCAACCTAATAGCCAGGGTAGCAGTGCTAGTATGAACCCTTCACAGCAACAGCAAATATCTAGTGGTAATAAAAATAAGAAGAAGAATCAGAAAGGGACTACTTCTAATGGATCCAAGACTAGTGGTGATAGGAATGGGAACAATTTGCTGACAGTGGCTAGTGGTCCTGGACCTATCCTGGACCCCAAATTCTAGAATGTTACTTACAACTGTGGAGAGCTTGGTCATTATGTAGGTCTATGCACCAGAATCAGAAGATGCAGTAAAACTGGGCATCACATGGATACTTGCCTGATATGGTACTCTCTTCTACCTACTGCCCAATATTGGGGGAGTGCTAATCCTGGACTGGGTTTCTTTCATGTGGAGGTGGAAGGGCCAGAAGCAGTTCAATGGCTGAATATGGACAATGTAGGGGTGGTGGTGGTCAAAGAGGGAGAAATATCTGCTGAGGAGCTTGAGAAATGTTTCAATAAAATGTGGAAGGTGAATTGGTTCTGGCAAATCAGACTTCTTGGTGCTAAGAGGTTCTTTGTGAGGTTTCCTCCTAGCAAGAGAATCAAGGAATTAGTGGAATACCCCTCCATTAATCTCAAGAAGGAAGGAGTGGTGATATACTTTGTGAATTGGGAAGGTGAAGCAGAACCTTTTGAGGAATTACAAGAGGTTTGGGTCAAGATACTTGGCATTCCTGCTAAGTGGCTGACATGAAAGAAAATTTGCCAAGTCTCCACTACTCTAGGTGTGCTTGTCAACATTGATTGGCATGTCATCTTCAGGAGTTTCTATACGGAAGTAAGAGTCAAGGTGGTTGTAAGGGACAAATTCAAAATTCCATCCAACAAGCTTTTTGAAATGGAGCAATGTTTCTTCCTGATTGATTTCCTTGTGGAGGCTGAAGGAGAAGCTATTGATGTGGATGAGGATGATGATGAAGACCCTGGTCACAGTAACGAAGGGGACAAGATTGATGATGACACCGAACTTGGTGATGACTTCAAGGCTTTGGATAAGAGCAAAACTGGTGGGAGCAATAGCAAGATGGAGACAGATCCTTCCATCCCTCCTATTGGTGGAAGGAGTGTCTCTAGATCTGTTGCTCAATAGAGTTTGGAGACAAGTGTGCAAGATAAGGTGTTTGGCAAGGAGCCACACATCTCTGCTGACAATGCTTTTGTGATAAGGAATGCTGAGGATAACATTGGGAAGAATATCCTTCAACACTTTGATGCTGAGAGTGATGAAGAAAATGAGGGTGTTAAAGAGATGAGTGGTGAAAGGGTCTCCAACAAACCTAACCCTCCCATGCCTTCTGTGGTTTGGAAGGAGAAGAAGCAGTGGGGACATGTGCAAGCTACAAGAATGAGCTCTAGAATTTCAAGAGATGGCAAGACTTCTATTGAAAAGGCTCAAGATATTAAGAATGCAAAAAATCTGGAAATTCCTAAAGGTAACAAGATTTATGTTTTTCTAATTCTTTTGCTGCTCTTGATAATCAAAATTTATTTGATAAAGCAAAAGCTGCTGGCATTAGCCTGGGACATAAAAAGCTGAATGATGATTCTGTCATTAATAAGATTAAAGAGGTTGAAACAAATAGACTTGATGATTTTCATAAATCTAACCCTGCTTGTTTTCTTCCTATGGACATTAGTCTATCTGTGGAAGAACTAAGGGTAGGTTTGGAGGATGGGAATGAGGTTTTATCTGATCAGGAGGATTACATTAGTGATGTACTTGATGAAGATGAACCTTGGACACTAGTCCATAGTAGGAAAAGGGGGAGAAGGAAGTTGATTTTTAAAAATGGTGGTAGCTCTAATTTGGAACCCTAGAGGCTTAAATAGGCCTGATAAGCTCACCAGAGTGCATGATCTCATTAGAGAGATATGCCCTGATATTATTTGCTTTTCTGAATCCAAAAAAGAGGATTTCTCTAGTTTACAGCTGCAACAACTAGATCCAGGGGGAAGATTCTCTTGGAACTGGTTGCCAGCTGTTAAAACGGCTGGAGGTATTCTTGTTGGCGCCACATAATTTTGACTTTATGTGCAACATATGGGCAGATGCAACACAGAATTCCCTTCGTCCTTATGCATTACTAGACCTTGCGTGCACCATAGAGATTCTATGGCGCACCCGTCCACATGCGCCACAGAAAGCCACAATTCTATGGCGCACCAGTACTAAATGCGCTACAGAAAGCCACAATTTCTATGGAGCATATTTTTCTATGCGCCACAGAAATATTTTTGTGGAGCACGCACTTTTAGCTGCGCCATAGAATACATTCCTACATATAAGGATTTTCCTAGTAGTATTCATAGAGATGAGTGTATGCGCGTGTATGTAAGCGTTTGCATCTGTACCGTGTTTATAAAAAGAAGTCCCCTATTCAGAAAATATATAGTAATACTACTGAAATGAAGAGAAAAAATATTATTTTCGAATCAAACCTCCCAGGATCATGTAAAGAAAACAATGACAGGAATGGCCTTTTTTTATTGGGACATGGAGGATAACCGGCCCCATGCATCTCCGCTAGGTGGTCCAAATACCTTTTTTGTAATTTTTTTATTATTTTTACTGTTCTTTGTATTGTTGTTGATAATGATTAATTGATCGGTGGTCCTTTCCGGAAAAAAAACTGGCCATGGAGTATAACATAGGAAAAGATGAAATACTTTAAAGTAATCAGTCTACTACAACAGAAACATGTTGTTTGCACTCACAGAACTTAACTTATCTATCTGTAATCTTGTACACCATCTCAGCCGAAAAATGGCCATGATCCTTACATTTCATTACATAATATATGGTAATGAATGTTCATCATCATATCAAACCTCCGGGTCTAGAATGATTTGAACTCTAGTCGACATGGGAGCCGAACTCGTTATGGTTATATCTATTGTTCTGCTTGTTTGGCCCATATATGTTGATACCGCGTCTTCACCAGGACTACCTTTACTCAGTGCGGTAGGCATCTTAGGCTCCATTGGCAAGCTCATGCTTTCAGAGTTTAGCATTGCAGCAACATCTGTCATGGTGGGCCGATCTGATGGATCTTCGTGAGTACAAAGCAGTGCCACCTGACCGCATCGCGTTATCTCAGCCATGTCATATCTGTTCCCTAACGTCCGGTCCACAAGCTCATGCAACCTTTGTTCGTTCCACATATGCCATGCCTGAAATGTTTTTCAATATTTTGGCGTTAAAGAACTGTAAGTAGATTTTTTTTTGCGAATACGAGAACTATAAGTAGATTGATTCATAAATACTTCTTATGGCCCAAATACAACAGATAATGATCATGAACATAGAAGAAATGTTGCATGTTCACTCACATCTCGTACAAGATCACCAACAGTATCCCCTCGCTTGTCGAGTATGGTATTCTTACGCCCGCTAATGATCACCAGAACCAAGACGCCGAAGCTGAACACATCTGTCTTCATTGAGTAAACTCCTCTAGATGCATACTCTGGAGCTTTGTAACCACTGAAGGGTGAAAAAAGAGAGGTCAAGACTGTAATATTAGAACATCTTAACACAAATGATGTCATCTAACAAGATTGATATATCAGGCAGCTCATACCAAGTGCCCACGACCCTGCTTGTATGCTCTTCTGCTGCGTATGAACTCAGTGCTGTAGCTGATCCAAAATCAGTAATTTTTGGGTTCATGTTGCGATCCAAGAGGATATTATGTGGTTTCAAGTCTCTATGAACGATCCAGAACATGGAGCCTTTGTGCAGGTAAACAAGGCCCTCTGCTAACCCTGTAATTATCTTGAGTCGCTTAGACCAGTCTAGCAATGGCCTTTTTGTTATATCTGCAAAATGTTCAAAGAATGATTATCCTTTAGAAATATGAACTGCAATTTCTGTTCTGCAATAAAAAAAACTATAATAGGTTCAAAATCGATCATCATTCGAGCAACAAACAATCAGGTGAAGATAGAGGCCTAGAGCTTTTGTAGCCTTTCACTCTTCCTCTCAATTGTAGACATTGTGAATTCATGTACATATTTACTACTCCCTTTACATGTCGAAATTTTTTTTTTACTACTCCCTTCTTTTTTATATAAGCGCCTATCTATTGTTGGACACAATAATTAAGAGTGTCGCTGAAATGTAGACTGCCCATCTCTTTTTCCACAAGATCACTATATTGCCTCTCTTTACTCTCCAAAGCAAGGCATCCAAGAGTAAGAGAAGCTACTTGGAAGACAATGAAAAGGCAGTGCTGCCGGTTGCTCCAAAAAAAAACTAAAGTTGCATCAGGAGTGCTTAAACCTTTAAAGAAATAAAGGCCTTTTATCGACAAAAAAGTTGCATCGGAAGTGTAAAAAGACCAGTAATTTGAAAAAAAAAATGGAGAGGCTTAATGGACACCTATTTTGAAAAGGAGGGAGCACGAATGAAATGAGACACGCTTGAAAATTAACTCCAGTAAGGGAAAACGTACCAGATATGTAACGGTCCAAGGAACCATTTTGGATGAGCGTATAGACTAAAATCCTTTCTTTCCCATGAATGGACCACCCTAATAACCTAACCAGATTGGTATGCTGAAGCTTTGCAAGCTGCAATTCACTTTTGAAATCAAATATTGTTGCATGCTCATCAAGCCGTTTAATTGCAACCATAACTCCATCAGGTAACTGACCCTGAAATTGTTACTTAGGTAGTTCAGATAACAGTGTCTCAACAGAAATCAATGCTTTATTGGAATGGTAAGGAAGACAGGCATCCCATAGTTAGTTGCTTCGTATGTTAGCTGATATTTACCTTGTAAACTGTACCAAATCCACCACACCCAATTATTGCCTTCTCTGAGAAATTATCTGTAGCATCCACGATCTGAAAGAAACTGAACTTTGAGAATCCCACGCAAGCCTCTTCTATACTAGTGCAAAGCTCCACAAGTTCTTCAATGTCAAAGACTTTCTGTTCTTGAAGGTCCGATATTACTGAGAGTCATGATAGTGTATCATTGTCATCAATGGGATTGCAAAAGTATTGGCATGACTAAGAGGATACAAAATTATGGAGAAAATGATCCACTGTTTGTTGCACTGGTCATCGACATTCCGTCATTAGGGACTTCCATGTACAAGAGCGCCATCTTACAAGAAAATGGAGATTGTGATACAAGAAGTCATGAAATGTATTGATGACATTTGTATTACTCAACTCATATTTTTCATGTGGTTACTAACTGGAGTAACTGTGTGCCGAAAAGGAACTTCTCAATATAAAATTGTATATTCAGTAATTTGAAGGTCTGTATCCTCAAGATATGTTTATTCCCATTAGCTAGTGCTAGTTCAAAACATGTGCTTATTCTATTTGACCACAGTTGAAGTCTATGTAGTGCCGTGATGTTTACTCATGAACGTTTTGCATGAGAAAAATAAATATCAAAATCAATTAGATGGACAATTTTTATTCCCTGTGCAATATATCAAAAACCTGAGCCGCTGGGTATTGCAATGTACATCGAAATGACAAACCAATTCTGAAATAACTGAAGAAAATAACTTTGACCTGAAACTTCAGTCTATTAGTTTCCATCCCTGAGTAGATGGGAAATCCATTAGAAGTAACTGCTTACCTGCAAATGGTTGATCTCCAACATTGCAAAGTTCAGTACCTCGCTGCACGCGTGCTTCAGTGAACTCCAAAGCTCTTGTTGAAAACCTAAAATAAGGTATATCTCACCATTACTATATCGACATGTCACCTACAAATGGTTTTAACAGTCCTAAAAAGTGGCAAAATTAATACAATCTAGTCTGCAAAACTGACGGATTTAGGGCACATTTAAATAACTTAAGCATCACACCAGTTCATTTTAAGAAGAAAAACATCATGCTTATCGACAAATGTACTACAAATTTGTTGAAGCATGTAGTATATATTTAGGTAAACAAACTCATATTTCAATGTTAAGCTGATTGATCCGTTGTACATCTACATTACACATGCATAATATACATATATTTTATAGGTTGTAGCACCAGCTCCAAACCAGAACAACTTCTATGATCTAGATCAAGCGGTAGTCACTAGTCAACCAAGTATGGTAATGAATCATCTAATATTCTTGTCACTGATCACTATGTCAGCATACACAGTGGTTAACCTTCCACATTGCTATTTGATCAAAATAAGCAAGTACACCTTTCGATTCAATATTGATACTCCCTGCGTCTCAAAATAACTGACTCCACCTTTTTTGGATACCGATGTATCTACACACTAAGAATGCGTCAGTTGAGTCACTTATTTTGGGATGGATGGAGTACATTTCTTTGTAACCATACATTAGTACACGAGCAATACTCACTATTTTTGCGCGAATATAGGACGAATGTTTAAAATGTAATAAACTACATAATGAAAATTATCTGACCTGACGTGACGATTTGAACTATGTGTGACTACACTGACCACCCTTTCATCAGCCTGCTAGGCAAAGATAGCAAAACTGACAAATATTATTGATGTAAATCGACGAGCACAGATTATGTGGTTGAGGCTAGCCTTATTATAAAGCGCGAACCACCCTATGAAATCAGAATTACTAAATTCATGGGAGTAACAAATTTGATGTTTTTTTTTTTTTTTTTTTTTTTTTTGCAATTGGTCTCAAATTCAGATGCCCAATTCCCAGGATCACTCAAACAGATCAGTTTCATCACTCCAATCGAATTTAAATCATTTGCCCCCTCAGTCTCAGACATCGTAAGCTTCAATTCTACAAAACTAATATACGAACCAAGCAGAAGCTGAACCATGGGTACCTTGGCACGGCGATTATCTGTAGAATTGTCCACAAGGGCGATGAGCGGGATGAGGCGGATGAACATGTCGATCTCGTGCTGCGCAGCGCGGAGCTCGTCGGCCATCCGCGCGCCCAGGAGCAGGCGGCGGAGGTAGCCGCAGTCCTGGCACGCGCTGACGAGCGCATAGCACCGCCGCAGCACGGCGCCGAGCTGCTCGAGCGGCCGCCTGGTGGCCTCCCGCCGCATCAGCTCTGCGAGCTCCAGCTCACCGAGAAGGCCGCCGACGAGCTCCACGTGCTGCGCCAGCCGCACGCAGGCGTCCCGGTGGCGCCGCGCCGCCAGGGCTGCCTGCACAACCATGGAGACCAGCCCGAGCGCGTCCACGCCGATCAGCTGCGCCACGCTGGAGGCCTGGCTCAGAGTGCCCCAAAGGGTGCTCGAGGAGGTGTCCAATGGGGTCGCCATGGTCGCTGCTTCCTGATCCTGCGCGCTGCTGGTCTCGTTGCTGGCCGGTTTGCCGCCATTGGCGGTCGAAAGCAAGACACGTATCGGTTGGTGAGCTTGCGTTTGACCGAAACTTGACTAAGCCTGGACTTTCGTCGCGTTAGAATGCCACACTTCTATTTTTCGGTTTTGATAGAAATCAGATGTCTGATTTTTATTACTCTCCGATCCATATTACTTCTAAAATATATATATCTACAACTAAAATATGTCTAGGTACATCTATATTAGTGTCAAGACGAGACGAGGAAGCTAAATGGACTCAGCGGGCAAAAGTTAAACACATGCAAGAAGGAGTAAATAATACGAGATATTTCCACCTAATTGCAAATGGAAAACATAGGAGAAAGAAAATTTATCAATTAAAACAAGACGAAGGGCCAATTGTAGGCGAGAAAAATCTGAAAGTTTATATGACTTGAGTATTATAAGAAATTTCTTGGGGCTCTCACGAAAAGTAATTTTGCTATGAGAGAGGATTTAGCGACGATATACCTCAACTCTCTCACGAGAAAAACCTTATTCTCACAGTGAGAAAGAGGTTTTCGATGCTATTTCTAAGATGGAACTTAATAAAGCTACGGGTTTCCAGCTGAGTTGTACAAATAATTTTGAGAGGTTATTAAAAAAGATCTTATGAATTTATTTGCGCAACTTCTTATAAGGGTTGGGGAATTGTTGACCGTCTTCCTGTAGGTGCTGCAGTTCAGAAGCTTTGTACCCGTGCCATAGAGGCCCTGGAATCCATGTTAAATGGCGCATTAACTGCTGATTCGCAAATTCAGAGTGAGTCCACTTTTTTCCATTTTTTATCAGCGTGCACCTCTAATTGCTATGAATGCTTATGCATAACTTGTAATTCAGGTTCTTCGTATGGTACCATCAGACTTCGTAAAGCTTGAGGATATATCCCATGAATCTGTTACTGTAGTTTTTCACTTGGATATCTGTTAGTGTAGTTTTTCACTTGGATGTATGCTCCATGCTCTCTCAAGGTTTAACTGGCTTTAACTTGTGGCACCGAAAGGCTAGTGAAGAAGATTATCCTTCAAACCTAACAGGCATAATACCGATGACATCGAGAATGTTAGTGGTCAGAGGAATTGCTCCATGTACATCTTATGTCATCAAGGTTGTTGCATTCACCGGCTCAAAGGAGATTGGATCGTGGGAAGTCAGGACAAATAGCACTGGCTGTCCTAAGGGGCTGGATGCAAAAGATTCACTGCCAGTGGGTGTTGGAAAAGATCCAAACAACAAAAGCGTGAAGGCAAAAAGTAGTGTTCTGTTCAATGCTTCTTCAGAAGGTGTGGAATTGGAAGAAGTCAGTACTGATCATACTGATCTCAATGATTTGTCAGAAAGTGATGTTGGACGTTATAAAAGTCTTGATATACTTTACTCAGTAAAGGCGCCTCATTACTGCAATGAAACCACTAGTTACTCTCAAGATCAAAAATTAGATGTTGCTGGGGTAACCAAAGTTGATGAGCCCGATGAAACTCCTAGGGTACAGGCATCAGCTATGATGACAACAAAGAAGAACCTGGTTCAGCTGCTCAAGCAGTTTCACTAATGAGGCCAGGAGAGTTAATGGCGTGTAGTCAGAGAGCTTTGAAGAAAAACGTGGGAAAGATTGGTTCAAACATTGCATCAGTTGCACACACTGGAATCAAGTTGGTTGCTCCACCTGAATACAAGGGCTCATTCCTACACGTCATCCGGAAAGAGAGTAAAAACTGCAAGCGGGTTTCTGAAATGAGCTTTGAAGCAAAATCTGGTGATCATGTTCCTCAAGATGACAGTTCGAAGACTGAATTAGACCCTGGGTGTTTGTCATGCAAAAGCACACCAGGGAGAATCGAGGATGGTGGGCACAAGGATGGACCTTCAGAACCTAACGCATCTGCTCAAATAACGTCTCTTGCTAAGTCCTCTGTTGTAGCAGCAGCTCACCTCATCTGTGGCCCTGGCAGCTGGTGTGGTTTCTTCTGTCTCTCTTAGGGTTAGCTCTCCTCCAGCTCCCTCCTTTTATCGGTCAGCACACATATGGGCTTGGGCCACTTGGTCCAGAAACATGTCCAGTGTTCAACACTCCCCCTTGATACGTCTCCAACGTATCGATAATTTCTTATGTTCCATGCTACATTATTGATAATATCTACATGTTTTATGCACACTTTATGTCATATTCGTGCATTTTCCGGAACTAACCTATTAACAAGATGCCGAAGTGCCAGTTCCTGTTTTCTGCTGTTTTTGGTTTCAGAAATCCTAGTAACGAAATATTCTCGGAATCGGACGAAATCAACGCCCAGGTTCCTATTTTTCCCGGAACCATCCAGAACACCCGAGAGCCGCCAGAGGGAAGCCCTGGGGGCCCCACACCACACCCTGGCGCGGCCAGAGGGGGGGCCGCGCCGCCCTATGGTGTGGTGGCCTGATACGTCTCCAACGTATCGATAATTTCTTATGTTCCATGCCACTTTATTGATGATACCTACATGTTTTATGCACATTATATGTCATATTTATGCATTTTCTGGAACTAACCTATTAACAAGATGCCGAAGAGCCGATTGCTGTTTTCTGCTGTTTTTGGTTTCGAAATCCTAGTAAGGAAATATTCTCGGAATTGGACGAAATCTTCGCCCGGGGTCCTATTTTTGCACGGAGCTTCCAGAAGACCGAAGAGGGAAGGAAGTGGGGCCACGAGGCGCCGACACCATAGGGCGGCGCGGCCCAGGCCCTGGCCGCGCCGACCTAGGGTGTGGGGCCCTCGTGTGGCCCCCCGCGTTGCCCTTCCGCCTACTTAAAGCCTCCGTCGCGAAAACCCCAGTACCGAGAGCCACGATACGGAAAACCTTCCAGAGACGCCGCCGCCGCGAATCCCATCTCGGGGGATTCAGGAGATCGCCTCCGGCACCCTGCCGGAGAGGGGATTCATCTCCCGGAGGACTCTTCATCGCCATGATCGCCTCCGGAGTGATGAGTGAGTAGTTCACCCCTGGACTATGGGTCCATAGCAGTAGCTAGATGGTCGTCTTCTCCTTGTTGTGCTTCATTGTTGGATCTTGTGAGCTGCCTAACATGATCAAGATCATCTATCCGTAATACTATATGTTGTGTTTGTCGGGATCCGATGGATAGAGAATACTATGTTATGGTGATTATCAATCTATTGTTTATGTGTTGTTTATGATCTTGCATGCTCTCCGTTATTAGTAGAGGCTCTGGCCAAGTTTGTACTCTTAACTCCAAGAGGGAGTATTTATGCTCGATAGTGGGTTCATGCCTTCATTGACACCGGGACGAATGAGAAAGTTCTAAGGTTGTGATGTGCTGTTGCCACTAGGGATAAAACATTGATTCTATGTCTAAGGATGTAGTTGTCGATTACATTACGCACCATACTTAATGCAATTGTCTGTTGCTTAGCAACTTAATACCGAATGGGGTTCGGATGATAACTCTGAAGGTGGACTTTTTAGGCATAGATGCGGTTGGATGGCGGTCTATGTACTTTGTCGTAATGCCCAATTAAATCTCACTATATTTATCATATCATGTATATGCATTGTTATGCCCTTCTCTATTTGTCAATTGCCCGACTGTAATTTGTTCACCCAACATGCTTTTATCTTACGGGAGAGACATCTCTAGTGAACTGTGGACCCCGGTCCTATTCTTTACATAGCATACAATCTACTGCAATTGTGTTTTACTATTTTCTTGCAAACAATCATCTTCCACTCGATACGCTTAATCCTTTGTTACAGCAAGCCGGTGAGATTGACAACCTCATCTGTTTCGTTGGGGCAAAGTACTTTGGTTTTGTTGTGCAGATTCCACGTTGGCGCCGGAATCCCTGTTGTTGCGCCGCATCACATTTCGCCACCATCAACCTTCAACGTGCTTCTTGGCTCCTACTGGTTCGATTAAACCTTGGTTTCTTTCTGAGGGAAAACTTGCTACTGTGCGCATCATACCTTCCTCTTGGGGTTCCCAACGAACGTGTGAGTTACACGCCATCAAGCTCTTTTTCTGGCGCCGTTGCCGGGGAGATCAAGACACGCTGCAAGGGGAGTCTCCACTTCTCAATCTCTTTACTTTGTTTTTGTCTTGCTTTATTTTATTTACTACTTTGTTTGCTGCACCTAAACAAAACACAAAAAAATTAGTTACTTTACTTACTGTCTTATTTACTAGCCCTATATCAAAACACAAAAAAATAAGTTACTTGCATTTAATTTATTTTGTTATCATGTCTAGCCATGTACTTGTTTTTATTTTCACTAGTTAGGCTTAATGGAAAACAACAAAAAAATTAGAGATCTTTATGAACTTTATCTTGAATTAGGACATGATGTGTTTGAAGAGAAAATTAAAAAACCCATGGAACTTTGTTTGCAAAATAGTTGTAGCAATGTTATTAGCATGAACTCTTTGAACACCATTATTGCTAAGGCTATGGAAGAATTTAAGCTTGGGGAAGCTGGGGGTTGTGATATTTTTAGTCCCCCAAGCATGGAGGAGAAAATTTACTTGGATGATACTTTACCTCCTATATATGATGCTTGCAATGATGAATATGATATTTTCAGTCCACCTACTATTGAGGAGAAAATTAATTATGATTACAATATGCCTCCTATGTATGATGATTATGGTGATGAGAATAATAATGATAGCTATTTTGTTGAATTTGCTCCCACTACAACTAATAAAATTGATTATGCTTATGTGGAGAGTAATAATTTTATGCATGTGGCTCATGACAAGAATGTTGTATGTGATAGTTATATTGTTGAGTTTGTTCATGATGATACTGAAAGTTATTATGAGAGAGGGAAACATGGTTATATGCATCTTAATAATATTAAGTTTCCCCTCTTTATGTTGAGAATCTTGAAATTCCGCTTATGTTGCTTTTCTATGCTTGCCACTTTGTTCTTCATGAATTTATTCGTGTACAAGATTTCTTTTCATAGGAAGTGGGTTAGGCTTAAATGTGATTTGAATTTGCTCCTTGATGCTCTCTTTTGCTTCAACTCTTGTTTCTTGCGAGAGTATCATTAAAATTGCTGAGCCCATCTTAATGGCTATAAAGAAAGAACTTCTTGGGAGATAACCCATGTGTTTATTTTACTACAGCAATTTTTGTTTTGTTGAGTCTTGGAAGTTGTTTACTACTGTAGCAACCTCTCCTTATCATGTTTTTGTGCCAAGTAAAGTTTCTATGTCAAAGTTGATGTTATATTTGGGATCGCTGCGCAGAAACAGCATTGCTGTCTGTCACGAATCTGGGCACAGGCCTCTGTAGAAAATTCTAAAAAATCTGCCAATTTACGAGCGTGATCCTCAGATATGTACGCAACTTTCATTAGTTTTGAGTTTTTCCATTTGAGCAAGTCTGGTGCCAGCTTTAAATTCGTCTTTACGGACTGTTCTGTTTTTGACAGATTCTGCCTTTTATTTCGCATTGCCTCTTTTGCTATGTTGGATTCATTTCTTTGATCCATTAATGTCCAGTAGCTTTATGCAATGTCCAGAAGTGTAAAGAATGATTGTGTCACCTCTGAACATGTGAATTATTAATTGTGCACTAACCCTCTAATGAGTTTGCTTGAAGTTTGGTGTGAAGGAAGTTTTCAAGGGTCAAGAGAGGAGTATGATATACTATGATCAAGAGGAGTGAAAGCTCTAAGCTTGGGGATGCCCCCGTGGTTCATCCCTGCATATTTTAAGAAGACTCAAGCGTCTAAGCTTGGGGATGCCCAAGGCATCCCCTTCTTCATCGACAACATCATCGGGTTCCTCCCACGAAACTATATTTTTATTCAGTCACATCTTGTGTTCTTTACTTGGAGCGTCGGTTTGTTTTTGTTTTTGTTTGAATAAAATGGATCCTAGCATTCACTTTGTGGGAGAGAGACACGCTCCGCTGTTGCATATGGACAAATATGTCCTTAGGCTTTACTCATAATGTTCATGGCGAAGTTTCTTCTTCGTTAAATTGTTATATGGTTGGAATTAAAAAATGCTACATGTAGTAATTCTAAAATGTATTGGATAATGTGATACTTGGCAATTGTTGTGCTCATGTTTAAGCTCTTGCATCATATGCTTTGCACCCATTAATGAATAAATACATAGAGCTTGCTAAAATTTGATTTGCATATTTGGTCTCTCTAAGGTCTAGATAATATCTAGTATTGAGTTTTGAACAACAAGGAAGACGGTGTAGAGTCTTATAATGTTTACATATGTCTTTTATGTGAGTTTTGCTGCACCTGTTCATCCTTGAGTTTGCTTCAAATAACCTTGCTAGCCTAAACCTTGTATCGAGAGGGAATACTTCTCATGCATCCAAAATCCTTGAGCCAACTACTATGCCATTTGTGTCCACCATACCTACCTACTACATGGTATTTCTCCGCCATTCCAAAGTAAATTGCTTGAGTGCTACCTTTAAAATTCCATCATTCACCTTTGCAATATATAGCTCATGGGACAAAATAGCCTTAAAAACTATCGTAGTATTGAATATGTACTTATGCACTTTATCTTTTATTAAGTTGCTTGTTGTGCGATAACCATGCTTCGGGGAACGCCATCAACTATTGTTGAATATCATGTGAGTTGCTATGCATGTCCGTCTTGTACTGAAGGATCTATCATTTTAGTGGTTGGAGCATGCAAAATTGTTAGAGAAGAACATTGGGCCGCTAACTAAAGCCATGAATCATGGTTGAAGTTTCAGTTTTGGACATATATCCTCAATCTCATATGAGAATAATAATCATTGCTACATGCTTATGCATTTAAGAGGAGTCCATTATCTGTTGTCCATGTTGTCCCGGTATGGATGTCTAAGTTGAGAATAATCAAAAGCGAGAAATCCAAAATGCGAGCATTCTCCTTAGACCTTTGTATAGGCGGCATGGAGGTACCCCTTTGTGACACTTGGTTGAAACATGGCATGCAAAGATCCGGTAGTCCAAGCTAAGTAGGACGAGGTGCGGACACTATTAGTATACTATGCATGAGGCTTGCAACTTGTAAGATATAATTTACATAACTCATATGCTTTATTACTACCGTTGACAAAATTGTTTCATGTTTTCAAAATAAAAGCTCTAGCACAAATACAGCAATCGATGCTTTCCTCTTTGAAGGACCTTTCTTTTACTTTTATTGTTGAGTCAGTTTACCTATCTCCTTCCACCTTAAAAAGCAAACACTTGTGTGAACTGTGCATTGATTCCTACATACTTGCATATTGCACTTGTTATATTACTTTATGTTGACAATATCCATGAGGTATACATGTTATAAGTTGAAAGCAACCGCTGAAACTTAATCTTCCTTTGTGTTGTTTCAACACCTTTACTTTGATTTATTGCTTTATGAGTTAACTCTTATGCAAGACTTATTGATGCTTGTCTTGAAGTACTATTCATGAAAAGTCTTTGTCATATGATTCACTTGTTTACTCATGTCATTACCTTTGTTTTGATCGCTGCATTCATTACATATGTTTACAAATAGTATGATCAAGATTATGATGGCATGTCAATTCAGAAATTATCTTTGTTATCGTTTTACCTGCTCGGGACGAGCAGAACTAAGCTTGGAGATGCTGATACGTCTCCAACGTATCGATAATTTCTTATGTTCCATGCCACTTTATTGATGATACCTACATGTTTTATGCACATTATATGTCATATTTATGCATTTTCTGGAACTAACCTATTAACAAGATGCCGAAGAGCCGATTCGTTGTTTTCTGCTGTTTTTGGTTTCAGAAATCCTAGTAAGGAAATATTCTCGGAATTGGACGAAATCTTCGCCCGGGGTCCTATTTTTGCACGGAGCTTCCGGAAGACCGAAGAGGGAAGGAAGTGGGGCCACGAGGCGCCGACACCATAGGGCGGCGCGGCCCGGGCCCCGGCCGCGCCGACCTAGGGTGTGGGGCCCTCGTGTGGCCCCCGCGTTGCCCTTCCGCCTACTTAAAGCCTCCGTCGCGAAAACCCCGATACCGAGAGCCACGATACGGAAAACCTTCCGGAGACGCCGCCGCCGCGAATCCCATCTCGGGGGATTCGGGAGATCGCCTCCGGCACCCTGCCGGAGAGGGATTCATCTCCCGGAGGACTCTACACCGCCATGGTCGCCTCCGGAGTGATGAGTGAGTAGTTCACCCTCGGACCATGGGTCCATAGCAGTAGCTAGATGGTCGTCTTCTCCTTGTTGTGCTTCATTGTTGGATCTTGTGAGCTGCCTAACATGATCAAGATCATCTATATGTAATTCTATATGTTGTGTTTGTCGGGATCCGATGGATAGAGAGTACTATGATTATGGTGATTATCAATCTATTGTTTATGTGTTGTTTATGATCTTGCATGCTCTCCGTTATTAGTAGAGGCTCGGCCAAGTTTGTACTCTTAACTCCAAGAGGGAGTATTTATGCTCGATAGTGGGTTCATGCCTCCATTAAATGCGGGACGAGTGACGTAAAGTTCTAAGGTTGTGGATGTGCTTGTTGCCACTAGGGATAAAACATTGATTCTATGTCTAAGGATGTAGTTGTCGATTACATTACGCACCATACTTAATGCAATTGTCTGTTGCTTAGCAACTTAATACTGAATGGGGTTCGGATGATAACCTCGAAGGTGGACTTTTTAGGCATAGATGCAGTTGGATGGCGGTCTATGTACTTTGTCGTAATGCCCAATTAAATCTCACTATATTTATCATATCATGTATATGCATTGTTATGCCCTTCTCTATTTGTCAATTGCCCGACTGTAATTTGTTCACCCAACATGCTTTTATCTTACGGGAGAGACACCTCTAATGAACTGTGGACCCCGGTCCTATTCTTTACATAGCATACAATCTACTGCAATTGTGTTTTACTATTTTCTTGCAAACAATCATCTTCCACTCGATACGCTTAATCCTTTGTTACAGCAAGCCGGTGAGATTGACAACCTCACTGTTTCGTTGGGGCAAAGTACTTTGGTTTTGTTGTGCAGATTCCACGTTGGCGCCGGAATCCTTGTTGTTGCGCCGCATCACATTTCGCCACCATCAACCTTCAACGTGCTTCTTGGCTCCTACTGGTTCGATTAAACCTTGGTTTCTTTCTGAGGGAAAACTTGCTACTGTGCGCATCATACCTTCCTCTTGGGGTTCCCAACGAACGTGTGAGTTACACGCCATCATGGCCCCAGGCCCCCTCCGAGGCTGCCCTTCCGCCTATTTAAAGCCTCCGTCGCGAAAACCCTATTACGTTGGACGAAACCCACAGAAACCTTCCAGAGCCGCCGCCATCGCGAAGCCAAGATCTGGGGGACAGGAGTCTCTGTTCCGGCACCCTGCCGGAGCGGGGAATTGCCCCCGGAGTCATCTCCACCGCCGTCTTCACCGCCATCTTCACCGCCATCGCTGTCCCCATGATGAGGAGGGAGTAATTCACCCCCGGGGCTGAGGGCTCCGCTGTAGCTATGTGGTTCATCTCTCTCTTTATGTGATCTAGTTGAATATCATCTATGTGCTACTCTAGTGATGTTATTAAAGTAGTCTATTCCTCCTGCACTATGTAATGGTGACAGTGGGTGCCTCGTGCAGTACTTGGTGTAGGCTATGATTATGATCTCTTGTAGATTATGAAGTTAACTATTGCTATGATGGTATTGATGTGATCTATTCCTCCTACTTGGCGTGAAGGTGACAGTGTGCATGCTATGTTAGTACTTGGTTTAGTCATGTCGATCTTTCATGCACTCTAAGGTTATTTAAATATGAACATTGAATTGTGGAGCTTGTTAACTCCGGCATTGAGGGTTCGTGTAATCCTACGCAATGTGTTCATCATCCAACAAGAGAGTGTAGAGTATGCATCTATCTATTACTGTTATGTGATCAAAGTTGAGAGTGTCCACTAGTGAAAGTCTAATCCCTAGGCCTTGTTCCTAAATATCGCTATCGCTGCTTGTTTACTTGTTTTCTTGCGTTACTACTCGCTGCGTTACTACTGCATGTTTACTTCCTGCAATATTACTACCATCAACTGCACGCCAGCGAGCTATTTTCTAGCGCCGTACTACTGCTCATATTCATTCATACCACTTGTATTTCACTATCTCTTCGCCGAACTAGTGCACCTATTAGGTGTGTTGGGGACACAAGAGACTTCTTGCTTTGTGGTTGCAGGGTTGCTTGAGAGGGATATCTTTGACCTCTTCCTCCCTGAGTTCGATAAACCTTGGGTAATCCACTTAAGGGAAACTTGCTGCTGTTCTACAAACCTATGCTCTTGGAGCCCCAACACTGTCTACAAGAATAGAAGCACCCGTAGACATCACCCCTCAAGATGGATGGTAGATATCTATCAATCTCATCTTGTCACATGCCAAGTTGCATTCCCTTGTTCCCAGTCCCTTTATCAGGCAATCAGCAATTTGTTTCCCAGAAGTGACATGAGTAAGTCTGATAATCCGAGCATCAAGTTTCTCCTTAATGAAGAAGCGATCAATTTCCACATGTTTTGTCATATCATGTTGGACTGGATTATTTGCAATACTTATAGCTGACTGATTGTCACACCAAGCTCTCAAGGGCCCCTTTCTGAGAAGCTTCAACTCGCTCGGGAGATGCTTCACCCAAAGCATCTCACACACTCCTTTAGATAAAGCTCTGTATTCAGCTTCTGCCGTTGATCTAGACACAACTGTCTGTTTCTTGCTTCTACATGACACCAGATTTCCTCCCACAAACACACAATAGCCTGACGTTGATCTTCTATCATCTCGACAACCAGCCCAATCAGAGTCACTATAGCCATCCACCTCAAGGTGTCCACTCTTTGCAAACCACAACCCCTTTCCCGGAGTTCCCTTCAAGTATCTCAAGATTTTGTGCACTATATCAAGATGCCCACTCCTTGGTTCATGCATGTATCTGCTCACCACACCCACGGCATATGTAATGTCAGGCCTGGTATGACACAAGTACAAGAGTCTCCCAACCAATTTCTGATAATTTTCCTTATTCACTAGCTCACCTGATTGTGCGGTCACTTGGTGATTTTGTTCAATTGGGGTAGGGGCTGCACGACATCCCATCATGCCCATGTCACTCAAGAGATCTAGGGTATATTTTCGTTGACATAAAGCTATTTCCTTCTCTGTTCGAGCCACTTCTATGCCAAGGAAATATTTTAGGTTGCCCAAATCTTTCACCTCAAACTCCTTGCTTAGACACTCCTTCAATCTCTTTATTTCCTCTTGGTCATCTCCAGTGATGATAATGTCATCCACATAAACTGCAAGAATGGTGATCCTTCGCTCAGCGTGTCTATAGAACACCGTGTGGTCACCATTGCATTGACCATACCCCATACCACACACGGCTCGTTTAAACCTATCAAACCATGCCCTTGGAGATTGCTTCAAACCATACAAGGATTTCTTCAGCCTGCATACTTTTCCCTTGGTCTGTGAGGTACCAAAACCTGGTGGTATCTCCATGTACACTTCTTCCTGCGGGTCACCATGTAAGAAGGCATTCTTGACATCTAATTGATGCAACTTCCACCCAAAGTTAGCAGCACAGGAAACCAGTATTCTTACTATGTTCATCTTCGCCACTGGAGCAAACGTCTCATCGTAGTCAATTCCATAAGTTTGACTAAACCATCTAGCGACCAATCTGGCCTTATACCTTTCTACCTTCCCTTCGGGATTCTGCTTCACAATATAGATCCACTTACAACTCACTGCCTTTTTCCCTGCTGGCAGTGTGGTTAGCACCCATGTCCTGTTTTTCTTCAGTGCTTCCAACTCTTCTATCATCGCTTCACGCCACTTCGGATCTTGCTTTGCTGTCTTCCAATCGTTTGGAATTGACACGGTTTGAGAGGCTGATGTCTACGGGTGCTTCTATTTTGTAGACAGTGTTGGGCCTCCAAGAGCAGAGGTTTGTAGAACAGCAGCAAGTTTTCCCTTAAGTGGATCACCCAAGGTTTATCGAACTCAGGGAGGAAGAGGTCAAAGATATCCCTCTCAAGCAACCCTGCAACCACAAAGCAAGAAGTCTCTTGTGTCCCCAACACACCTAATAGGTGCACTAGTTCGGCGAAGAGATAGTGAAATACAAGTGGTATGAATGAATTTGAGCGATGAGTACGGCGCCGGAAAATAGCTTATCGGCGTGCGATTGATGGTAGTAATATTGTAGGAAGTAAACAAGCGGTAGTAACGCAGCAGTAGTAACGCAGTGAAACGATAAACAAGCAGCGATGGCAGTATTTAGGAACAAGGCCTAGGGATTAGACTTTCACTAGTGGACACTCTCAACTTTGATCACATAACGAGAATAGATAAATGCATACTCTACACTCTCTTGTTGGATGATGAACACATTGCGTAGGATTACACGAACCCTCAATGCCGGAGTTAACAAGCTCCACAATTCAATGTTCATATTTAAATAACCTTAGAGTGCATGAAAGATCGACACGACTAAACCAAGTACTAACTTAGCATGCACACTGTCACCTTCACGCCATGTAGGAGGAATAGATCACATCAATACCATCATAGCAATAGTTAACTTCATAATCTACAAGAGATCATAATCATAGCCTACGCCAAGTACTAACACGAGTGCACACACTGTCACCATTACACCGTGTAGGAGGAATAAAACTACTTTAATAACATCACTAGAGTAGCACATAGATAAATTGTGATACAAAACACATTGCAATCATAAAGAGATATAAATAAGCACTTCACTACGCCATTCATAACGAGTGAATAAGTATTCCGTGAAATATAGCCTAAGAGACCCACACGGTGCACACACTTGTCACCTTTACACACGTGGGACAAGGAGTCTCCGGAGATCACATAAGTAAAACCCACTTGACTAGCACAATGACATCTAGATTACAAGCATCATCATATGAATCTCAATCATGTAAGGCAGCTCATGAGATTATTGTATTGAAGTACATAGGAGAGAGATGAACCACATAGCTACCGGTACAGCCCCGAGCCTCGATGGAGAACTACTCCCTCTTCATGGGAGCAGCGAGCGTTGATGAAGATGGCGGTGGAGATGGCAGCGGTGTCGATGGAGAAGCCTTCCGGGGCACTTCCCCGCTCCGGCGGGTGCCGGAACGGAGACTCCTGTCCCCCGGATCTTGGCTTCGCGATGGCGGCGGCTCCGGAAGGTTTCCGTGGGTTTCGTCCAACGTAATAGGGTTTTCGCGACGGAGGCTTTAAATAGGCGGAAGGGCAGCCTCGGAGGGGGCTCGGGGCCACCACACCATAGGGCGGTGCGCCCCCCTCCGGCCGCGCCGGGTGTGGTGTGGGGCCCCCGGGGCTTCCCTCCGGCGGCTCTCGGGTGTTCCGGATGGTTCCGGGAAAAATAGGAACCCGGGCGTTGATTTCGTCCGATTCCGAGAATATTTCGTTACTAGGATTTCGAAACCAAAAACAGCGAGAAACGGAACCGGCACTTCGGCATCTTGTTAATAGGTTAGTTCCAGAAAATGCACGAATATGACATAAAGTGTGCATAAAACATGTAGATATCATCAATAATGTAGCATGGAACATAAGAAATTATAGATACGTTTGAGACGTATCAGAGGCCACAAAAGCTCTATAGGAAGGAGACAAAGCCTCGTAAGAAACAAATTTGCTAATGTCATGTTCATCAGAAACAGTTTGTAGAGCACGCATTTCGCAAAGAGCTTTCCTTGCCACTTCACCCTTTTTGGCTGCTTCACGTGTCTCCTTTCGCAATGCAATTGGCAAATCCACCGTGTCAACTGAGCTGCTAGCACTGCCTTGTTGCTCCCCCTGCACATGTGGATGATGTCCCACTGTGTCAGATAAGCTCACATCACTACCTTCCTGCTCCCCCTGCACATGTGGCTACCGTCGAGTGTATACTTGGATATTTTGCGGCCACCGATCCCGAACAGGAACAGGAATCTGGGGAGAATCCAGCGGAATTGTACCCACTACAGGTTGGACTTGAACCTGCACATCACCATCAGGAACCTGCACATCACCATCAGGTTTAGTACCCACAGAACCCTTAGTGTGAGACACTACCTTCTCCCCCTCATGACCATCTTGCAGAGAGTGAAGTTGGTCAAGTTCTGCAAACAACAGGCTCAGATCAGTTTGCTCACCATAGAATGGCTCGGATTCCCTGAAGGTGACATCCATACTTACAAACATGCGTTTCGCAGAGGGGCACCAACATTTATACCCCTGCTGATTAGAGGAATAACCAACAAAAACACATTTTAGTGCTCGTGGGTCTAACTTCCCAATCGATGGTCTATGATCCCGAACAAAGCATGTACTGCCAAATAATTTTGGAGGGACAACA
Organism: Lolium rigidum; assembly: GCF_022539505.1. Lineage (NCBI taxonomy): Eukaryota > Viridiplantae > Streptophyta > Magnoliopsida > Poales > Poaceae > Lolium > Lolium rigidum. The sequence continues at coordinate 321,464,765 of NC_061508.1, read as the reverse complement.
AACTTATTTTTCCCAAACAACAACTCGCATGGGGATTTCATACCGAGTATCCTGGAGGGTGTCCTGTTAATCAAAAATGTGGTTGTCATGACTGCTTCACTCCACAGGAACTTGGGCACATTCATTGTGTACATCAGCGAGCGAGGAACTTCCAAAACGTGTCTGTTTTTCCGCTCTGCCACACCGTTTTGAGGAGGGGTATCTGGGCAAGTCGTTTGATGAAGAATACCTCGTTCAGACAAGAAGGCCCCAAAGGTGGTGTTCAAATACTCCGTGCCATTGTCAGTCCTGAGCACCTGCACCTGTACCTGAAACTGATTCTTTACATATGCATGGAAGTTCTAAAAACAGTGAAACACCTCATCCTTGTGGCGCATCAAATAAACCCAAGTCATACGAGAATAGCAGTCAATAAAGGTAACAAAGTACTTCATTCCATTCACTGACACCACTGGGGAAGTCCATACATCTGAATGAATAAGCATAAAAGGAGATATGCTCCTAAGCCCCTTACTCACATATGAGGCTCTTGTATGTTTAGCATATTCGCAAGCATCACCTGTTAACTTGCCCTTGCTTATTCCACACATAATATCAGGAAATATTCTACTCATCTTATCGAAAGACACATGCCCCATCCTACAGTGATGGATCATAGCCTGTTTTTCCTTGTCCTCCATGGTTGCAGCATACACCAACTCTGGCTGCACCCCCTTTTCCACATACCAGAGCCCCTTACGCCTGGTGCCAGTCCCAACCATCTGCCTCGTCTCCCGCTCCTGAATCACGACACCAAACTTGTTAAGAGTCACACTACAGTCTATGTCATCAATGAGAGCACTCAGAGAGAGCAAATTAACAGGAAACACTAGGACATGTAAAACAGATGACAAAGATATGTTTGAAGTGCACTTTACTGTTCCCTCTCCAACAACAGGTTGTCTTGTACCATCAGCAGTTTGAATGGTGCCTTTGTGAGTAGGAGGATGCTTAATGTAAGACTCAAACACACCGAATTTACCCGCAACATGCTTAGCGCCAGAGTCTAGAATCCATTCTGTATCATTCTCATTAGTAGCAAGAGATTCTTTTTCAGAATTACCTTCATCTGTGGAGACCAAGTTAGCAAAGTTTCCATAGGCAGCACCCTCCACTTCTGCATACTTTGACGTCCCATTGTCCACACCAGCCACCATGTGTGCACTCTGACCACCGGAGTTTCCGGTGTGTCCTCCTCTGCCTCTAGCAGTTTGACGGCCTGAGTATCCACCTCTGCCTCCTGCCATCCTGCTACTTCCCCCTCTGTTATATCCCCTACCTCTACCACGAGTTGGGCAGTACCACTTTAGGTGGCCAGTCTCCCCACAAATGAAGCAGTCCCTAGTCTCTTTCCACTCTCTGCGCTCGGTCACGGCAAACGTTGGAGCTGACACAACTTTCTCATCTGCTGGTTCCAGAGAGAGCCGCACCTCCTCTTGAGCCATTGCTGCAATGGCCTCGTCAATAGTGGGCAAGGAGGTGTGGTGCAGCAGAGATGCCTTTCTTCCATCAAAGCATTTATTTAGCCCCTCCAAAAACTTAAGCACACGCCTGCGTGCTATCCACTTGTGCCCTGACTCGATGGAGGCTGCATCATAGAGTTCGAGAGGGTCACAGTTATCCTGATCAGCCCATAAGGCTTGCAGCTCTGCCACATATGCCATCACTGTCATGTCCCCCTGCCGGAGATGGCGAATCTTCCCATCAATCTGAGCAATGAGCATGACATTTCCTTTACCAGAGTACTGGGTGGACAAGGTCTTCCATATTTCAGCAGCTGTGGACAGCCCTTCCACGGAACGCCCAATGGAGGGCACCACCGAGTTCAACAGCCACCCAATAAGCAGAGAGTTGACGGTTTTCCACTTCTTTCCCTCAGCACTAGTCTTGTCTCCTGGTTCTATGACAGTCCCCAATAAGTACCCATCAAGATCTTTCTGATTCACAATCAACATTGCCCTCCGAGACCAACTCAGATAGTTGGTAACCCCCTCTAGCTTGATGTCCGTAGGTGACAGGTCAATTTTCTGAACCACTTCCTGTCGAGGAACAATGGCCTCAGAGCCACCCCCTTTTGAGAGAAACAGCGTGAGCTGCTCAAGAGCCTCCGCAAGGCCTTTGGACTCACCCATCTGCACTCTCACCTTCACCCAGCAAAAACAACAAACAGCTTCGGGGCACGCTTACCAGCAACCTCCTTTCACCAGCAGCAGGCACACACAGCTTGAGAAACCACCACCCCTGCTTCACTCCTTGACAAGCAGCTTGTCCTTCTCCTTCCCTTTGCACGCAGCACCACCTCGTCTCCTCTCCGTCGTGCAGAACCACTGCTGTTCCCTGCCGGAACCGGCTTCCCTTCAGGCCCCACTGTCGCCTTGCTCTGATACCATGTTGTAGCAGCAGCTCACCTCATATGTGGCCCCCTAGCGGCTGGTGTGGTTTCTTCTGTCTCTCTTAGGGTTAGCTCTCCTCCAGCTCCCTCCTTTTATAGGTCAGCACACATATGGGCTTGGGCCACTTGGGCCAGAAACATGTCGAGTGTTCAACATCCTCAAACTTGGTGCCTCACAAGCAGGGGATTTTATTGGAGAAAGCAGCTGCTTCACTGGCTCCCAGAACAAGGAATGGTATCGAATTGGGTGATGGGATTATTGGAACAGGCTCTAGATCTAGCAATGATGACCATGTTCCTCAACCTGGCCCTCTGAAACCTGCAATAGAACCATGGAGTCCATCAGGCAGTAACCCCTCAGGGAGCACCCCCGATGACATCGAGCAAACCGATGAGAATGCTTATGTGTCGTATGTCAAGATGATCAGGCAGCTGGAATGTGACGGTCACGTGGAGGCCAACTTCAGAGTGAAGTTCTTGACATGGCTAAGCCTACGAGCGACTCACCGAGAAAAGAAGATAGTTACGATCCTGCAAGCCTAGCCGGCCAGCTATGTGACACCTTCTCAGAGGCAATCTACAGCAAGAGGCCACCTATAGCGCCATAGTGTCTCTGCATGCAACTTTAGCACTGACAGTAGAGGAGTTTTTTTTTGAACGGATAGATAAAGGGGAGTTGCCATCATCCCACTTTTAGAGGATAAACCCCTGGTTTATTAGCTGGCCCTTGCATAAATTTCTCACTGGAACCTTATCCACTGTAATAGTTAGTTATATTTTGTTAACTTTCTTACCTTCAGCTGAAAGTTGAATATCTTAATCAGTATGTAGCATCAGGAACTTTGCAATCCAGAACAGCTCTTATTTTGAAAGTTGAATATCTTACTTCCGAGTTCGGTGATCTCTGCTTGTCAAGTTGAATGCTGGCTAAGTATATGGGGATGCCATAGAAAATAGGCACAATAGTATGCCGAGATTATATAGTAGTAGTACATAGTGCAGGACCGCAAATATCGTTTTCAGATCAAACCACCCTTTATAGGGACATGGAGAATGGCCTTTTCATGTAGAGATTATAAAAATGTTTAACTTTGCTAAACTGACTAAGATAGCAATGACAAAAGGTGAAACATTTTACATTTATATTTTTGACGTAGCTGACAGAAAATCAGTCTAGTACCACATCATGTTTATTTTCTCTCACAAAACTGATCTTAATATCTCAAATCCTGTAAACTATCTGAGCTGTAAAAAGCCCATAATCCTTACTCACGTTTTAATTATATAATATGTTCTTCATCATATCAAATCTCCCGGCCTAGAATGATTCGAACTCTGGTTGTCATGGGAGCTGAACTTGTAATGGTTACGTCTATTGTCCTGCTTGTTTGGCCCATATATGTCGATACAGCAGCGTCTTCACCAGCGCTCCCTGTACTCAGCGCCGTAGGCTGCTTAGGCTCCATCGGTAAGCTCATGCTTTCAGGGTTCAGCATTGCAGCAACATCTGTTATGGTGGGCCGATCTGCTGGATCTTCCTGAGCACAAAGCAGCGCCACCTGAGCGCATCGCGTTATCTCAGCGATGTCATACCTGTTCCCTAACGCTGGATCAACAAGCTCATACAACCTTTGGTCCTTCCACATATGCCAGGCCTGAAACAGTTTTCCAATAAATTGACATGAGAGAACTGCATTGCAAAACCAAATTTAATATATATGGGCCAAACATTAACACAGACAATCGCGAGTCTATAACTATAAGAAATCTTGCATGGAATATATATGTTAACTTCACTCACATCTCGTACAAGATCACCAACAGTATCCCCTCGCTTGTCGAGTATGGTATTCTTTCGTCCGCTGATGATCACCAGAACCAAGATGCCGAAACTGAACACATCTGTCTTCAGCGAGTAAATTCCTCGAGATGCATACTCTGGAGCTTTGTAACCACTGAAAAGTGAAAACAAAATAAATAAAAAATGTAAATTAAGAGCATCTGAACACAAATGATGGAATCTGTAAGGGTTGATATATCAGGCAGCTCATACCTAGTGCCCGTGACACTGCTTGTACGCTCTTCTGCTACTTCTGAACTAAGTGCTCTAGCTGATCCAAAATCAGATATCTTCGGGTTCATGTTGTAATCCAAGAGGATATTATGTGGTTTCAAGTCTCTATGGACGATCCAGATGATGGAGCCTTTGTGCAGGTAAACAAGGCCCTCTGTTAACCCTGCAATTATCTTGAGTCGCTTAGACCAGTCGAGCAATGCTCCTTTTGTTTTGTCTGCAAAATGTTCGAAGAATGATTATCGTATAGAAAATACTAACAGAAATTTCTATTCTGCTCTAAACCAAACTATAATAGGTTCAAAATCGATTCTTATTTGAGCAACAAACAACCAGGTGAAGCTAGAGGCCTAGAGCTTCAGTGGCCTTTCACTTAACTCAATTGTAAAGAGAACCAAGATCTGACTTGGTGGCTAGAGCTCGCTCACTTGGGTTCGAATCGTAGATGAAGCGTTCAGACTAACAACGTATAGCCAATTGAGAGAACCTTCCCCTGTTGGTCAACGTTTTTTTTAAATCAATTGTAGACGTTCTGAATATGTGTAGAAATGCAAATCCAACCAAATAGTTGTCTTTCTAGAATTGGACACAATGATAAAGAGTGTCGCTGAAAGAGAATGTCCTCAAAAGATCACTAATTATCTTTTTTCCTCCCCAAAAGAAGATACTTGGAACACAATAACTAAAGTTGCATCGAAAGTATGACAAAACAAATGGAGATGCAAAAAGGACATCTATTTTTAAACGGAAGGAGGAGGGAAATGAGGCACGCTTGAAAATTAAATGCGATAATGGACAACGTACCAGATATGTAGCGGTCCAAGGAACCATTTTGCATGAATGTATAGACTAAAATCATTTCTTTCCCGTGGGTGTACCACCCTAATAACCTAGCCAGGTTGGTATGCTGAAGCTTTGCAAGCTGCAGTTCACTTTTAAAATCAAATACTGATGCATGCTCACCAAGCCGTTTAATGGCAACCATAACTCCATCCGGCAACTCACCCTGCAATTGTTACTAAGCGAGTTCAAACAACGGACTCTCAACAGAAATCAGTTATCAGTTACTAAGCTAGTATATACCTTATAAACAGTACCAAATCCACCCCACCCAACTATTCTCTTTTCTGAGAAATTGTCTGTAGCATCCACTATCTGAAAGAAGTTGAACTTTGTGAATCCTGTGCAAGCTTCTTCTATATTGGTACAAAGGTCAACAAGTTCTTCAATGTCGAAGATTTTCTGTTCTTGCAGGTCCAATTTTCCTGACTCGTCAATAGTCTATCCTTGTCAGTTGTCACCAATGGGATTCCAAAAAACATGGACCTAACTACAAATTATAGAGAGGATACTACAAAAAAAAATTCACATCGATCATCAACTCATCCTACTTAGGGGCTTCCATGTGGAAGATCATCATCTTATGAAAACAAGTGGAGATTCCAATACAAGATGACATCATGCAATATGTTGACGGTGTTTCTATCACCCGTGTCACATTTTTCATGTGGTTACTAATGGATAAATACGTTTACTTCTACTAGCTAATGCTCTTCTATAAGATGTCGTAATTAAATCCTAATTTAACACTCTGTTTTTCTCTATCTATATGAAATGAAGGAATACCTTGCCCTCTGACGAAGTTCTTCAAAAGTGAAATGACCACGTAAAATTCGATGTGGTGATACAATTCTTACTCATGAAATAGTATGCACATATGACAATAATAACATCAAAATCTTCGTATGGACATTATTTGTTGTCTTTTGCAATATATCCAAAAAACATGAGCAACTGGGCATTGCTACTGCTCAGACATAAGTACACAACAAAGAAATTCCAAATTCTTGAACCAAATAACATTGATATGGAAAATTACGCTATCAGTTTCCGTATCTGAGTTAATTGAGTGCATTAGGAAATTCACAGAAGTATTTACTTACCTACAAATGGTTCTTCTCCAACACTGCAAATTTCTGCAGTTGCTTGAATGCGTATTTTGGTGAACTCCAAAGCTCTTGTGGGAAACCTGAACATACGTAAAATTCATCAGTACTAATATTACGCCATCCACCAATGATTTCAACTGTCCTTAAAAAGTGGTAAAATTCATATACATTTTAGTCCGTGGAGCTTATGGAACGGTTACAGAAATTGGATTACATAACTTGAGCTTCATGAGGATTCAACTTAAGGAAAAATCAGTGTTATTGTGATACAAGAAATTTGACGAAACAACTTAAGGTCAAACAAATTTACTCATTGATCCGATGTACATCCTTATATTACTGGCCTATATAACTTACATACTCCGAACCAGAACTGCTCCTATGTAATAAACAAAGTGGAGCGACTAGTCAACCAAACATGCTCATACTTCTCTGGTTAGTAAACTACATAATGGAAAATTTATCTGACCTGGTGTAACGATTTGAACTATCCGTGACTACAGTCAGCACCCCGTCGTCAGCCTGGTAGACAAGGATAGCGACAATGGCAAGCATTATTGATGTACAATTGACCAGAGCAGGTCGTGTTATTTGCAATTCGACCCTAATTCAGACGCAATCGTGCCCAGGCTCACTTGAATGGATCAGTTTAATCGTATTATAAATAATAAATCCACCTTAAAATAAGTGTTTCCCATTGCTCACATAGGCTTCAATTTTGGTTTGAGATTCCGCATAAGCACGCACCAAATTTCGATGGTACTAACCTCACTACGACTGTTGGTAGAATTGTCGACGAGGGCGATGAGCGGGATGAGGCGGATGAACATGTCAATCTCGTGCTGCGCTGCGCGGAGCTCGTCGGCCATCCGCGCGCCCAGGAGCAGGCGGCGGAGGTAGCCGCAGTCTTGGCACGCCGTGACGAGCGCGTAGCACCGCCTCAGCGCGCAGCGGAGCTGCTCCAGCGGACGCCTGGTGGCTTCCCGCCGCATCAGCTCCGCAACCTCCAGCTCGCCTAGCAGGCTGCCGACGAGCTCCACGTGCTGCGCGAGCCGCACGCAGGCGTCCCGGTGGCGGCGCGCCACCAGGGCGGCCTGCACCACCATGGACACCAGCCCCAGCGCGTCCACGCCGACCAGTTGCAGCACGTTCGAGGCCTGCCCCAGTGTGCCCCAGGGGGTGCTCGAGGAGCTGTCCCATGGACTCGCCATGCTCGCTGCTTCCGGCTCCTGCACCCTACAGCCTCTCCCAGCGGCCAGGTCTCGTCGCCGACATTGACGGGGGCGGGCGCGACAGGTATCTACTATTACTGAGGGCATGTACAGCAGTATTCAGTCAGCAGTCTGTAAGATTGAACACGTAGGATATTTATCTAACTGGAGGAGAGAGAATTGTGAGAAACGGGCAGGCCGTCTGCAATATTACAGATCGTCGGTTCCGTAAAAATCGTAGCGTTAACGACGGCTTTCCTCCTGTTGTACGAGAGGGCTGTCTGCAACTTGCCGTTTCTTTTCAGCTCTAGCAACCGGATGTATCAGAGCAAGTACAATAGAATCCAGTCAGCTGGCTATAAGACATTAAATAATATATCTTAGATGAGTTGGAGGAGAGAGAAGGGGAGAGAGAAGAGAGGTGGGGCTACTTATCGCGATAGTCAAGCTCTTGCAGCGTGCTTCTAGGCACTTGTGAGAGTGAAAGGTGGGCCATGTGTTAGTAAAGTAGTTCATTCTTATAGCCAACTATTATACATGTTAGCTATATGGTAACTACAAATGACATGACATCTTGTTATAGCCAACAGTTGGCTATACTATTGGAATTGCTCTCAGTAGCGTCCCGTATTAATCGTGGTGTTAAATAGGCAGTCTGTTGTATGAGGTGTCTGTAGCGTCGCCTATAGGTGACATGGAAGAGCACTAAAGACAGGCACCGTCTAGACTACTGTACATGCCCTGAGCTTGACGGAGACTTTGACTGAGCGTGCCATATTTCTTTATTTCCTTTTTATTTTCCAGGAAAACTGGTCTCGGCGTCTCACAATGTAAAGCCCGGCCCGGCCCATTTAGCCCAATCCAGCTTTTACTTGACATAAGATGATGTTTTTTCTCCACCACGTGAGCGGCCCACCACCCGTTGTTGTCACTAGCGGCCCATGTTGGATTCGTGAGCTCCTTTGGGCTCAAGTGACAATGCTAAGTCCTGATCTCGTCGAACCACCAGTCAGTTCCTATGCGGATGCCGACGTCCGTTGACAGCCATCTTTCAGCCGCCGCTGCTCAGCGAGTGCATGTCCGGCGGCACGAGAATAGCGTGCTACGTACAACATCCATGTCTATGTGACGGTGAGGCTTCCACGGCCGAATCCGTTGGCGGCGAGGATGCTACGGCAACTGCTTGGAATTGTTTGCATGTGGGGAGGAGAGGGATTATATTGGAGTTTCGTCAAAATATTTTGGCCGAAATTCGGCGAGTCATCGGCGAAATGTGTTGGCGGGAGGTGATGTTTTTCCAACTGCCAGCGCGTTGACCATATACAAATTGGCATGTAAAATGCCTCCAAAACTTTATATATACTATAGATCGCGGGCTAACATTCGTGGTGCCCTGCAAGTGTAAGAATATTTACGGGCGTGTCTAAGTTAGCAAAAAAATCTTGTAAATCCTCACGCTAGCGTGCCAATTTACGGCTTTGACTCTTTTAAATTTAAGAGTCTGCTAGGGATGGTCTTGTACAAGTTGCTCCTGGGGTTTGTGGATTGGGGTTTCTGTTGTGCAGACACAAGTGAGGCCGGAGAAGCGGCAGAGGAGGCGTCGGCGGAGTGGCCAAGCCATGTGAGAGCGAACTAGAGGAGAACTGGAGAAGCGAGACCAACTCCTCCGCCTCCCCCTCGTGCTCGCCATGGACGCCTCGCCGTACTCTGGTCTGCGCCTTATCCCGCGAACCGCCCCTTCTCCCCACTCTACTTTCGTGCCTAGTTTTTTTCTGGGGCATTTTCTTCTGCGTATGGATGCGTTTTCTTAGGACTCAATTCACCGATCTGCGACCTGGGCGGCCGATTCCCTGCGTGCTTTTTTTTTGTTTTGGGGTGGTCTGGTTGCGATTCAATTCTTTAGAGCCCGTCAATCGTGTTTTATCTTACCTGCTCGGCTGCTCCTCCCCTGTTCGGTCGCGGATTGTAGGCCCTGGCAATATGGCATCATCTTGGTTTCTATGCTGTCCTGGGTGCAATGCACGCCTGTATTTTTACTGGCTGGTCGCTAGTTCATAAGCTTGTCTGTAGTAAACTAGTGATTACCTTGGCGAAGATGAGCAAGAACCAGAAATGTTGCTTTTCCCCAATGTTGTATGTTTAGGTTCGTATACACGTGTACTTCCATTGCTGCATTGGGTAGATAGCATTGTGCCTTCACTCTGCTTCGTGCCGGGAATGTGGTAGATGAGTTATGGCTGTTACTGTCAGTGTCATGTCATTTAAGAAGGGGTAAGGTTTGCAGCATACACATCGGGTTTCCATGATGCGTTAGAACTTAGAAGGTATGGCAGAAGAATTTAACTGGTGTATGGTTGGTGGATTTACCCAGCACATGATTTCGATGAGTATGATTTCCACCCGCATTTGTGGTGAAATGCCACCCTTTTCTTCTCAAGTTGGTATAAAAAACTCGAAATATTGCACGCCATGGACACGCTCTCCTAGTTTAAGCTGTAATCTTCTGTACAACAATATCATATCAGATAATAAAAAGTGCAGGGGGGAGTAGTACTGATTTCCGACTTTATGTGTTATTGTGAGACATTCTTTCTAGATCCAGTTTACATGTATCTAGTGTACTTCCATTTTCGGGCGGTTATCCTTTTCTTCACCATTTGTGTGAGAACATAATGTTGGTTGCCACTCTACCATACTGTGAGAATGCTTTGATTTTCCGTGAGCGCTGACTGTGCCCTTCTGGTTCTCTAGGGTTGATTGCTGATCCATCAAAATGCCGTTTGCTGACTGTCGATGCAAAGAGGAAATTTGTCCGTGAATTGTCAAAATGTCCAGATAGGGCATTTGTACTGCTGCGTGAATTGAAACGCCATGATATTATACAGATTTTCTGTTCTGAATTATGCAAAAATAGAAAATATGAAGGGGTGTCAAAAAAGCGGATACTACACTATCTCTTCAATACTGTGAATGAGAAGTCATTTGGTCATGGGAAAAGTATGAAGAAGTCAGGCCCTGAGCCGAACTCAAGTGACATCCAGTTACCTTACAAAAGACAGAAAAAGATTATTGTTCAGGCACTTCCAGCTATTGGAAGCGCTCTAGTAACAGCTGGTATACGTGCACCAACAAACAATGCACACCTTTGTAAAAATTCAGCTCTGTAGGGCTAGTCTTGTTCCAACGAGATAAATTTTGCAAACGTTGCTCATGCTGTATTTGTTTTAAGTACGACGACAATAAGGATCCTAGCCTCCGGTTGTCATGCAATTCAGACCAACCCTTGCGGGAAGAGTCATGTGGTTTTTCGTGCCACCTAGAGTGTGCATTCGGGGATGAAAGATGCGGCATTCTGCAGAATGGGCAGTCAAAGAAACTTGATGGCGGTTATTACTGCACCCACTGTGGGAAACAAAATGATTTGCTTGGGTATTTTCTGAAACATTTTTCACTTACAATATTTTGTATGCTAATGGTAAATTAGCTTGTCTGTTTCAGTGCTTTGCTTCCAGTCTCGTTAGAAGCCTTATCGCATCTGTTATTCTTCCAAATATCTCCATCATGATCCACTCATTTGGAATGGTTCAGCTTTTAGCCTTTCATGATAGCTAGTTTGTTTCCTGCTACTATACAATTTACTGCTTTTCATTCTATGGTAGTTAGGAGAAATGAAAGAGGTGGGCCAAAATTTTACTTTATTGCCCAGTGTCCTCATTTTTTTCAGTATGGTTTTATTTCCACCTTGTGTGATTTACATGAACTTGAGAGCTGAAGTTAGATTTGTTTTGCCTTGATTTTTCTAGTTCAATCAAAGTAGAGTTAGTAAGGATTACCATGCATTTTGATTTTCCCAGCTGTTGGAAGAAACAACTATTGATAGCAAAAGATGCGCGGCAGTTGGATGTGTTGTGCCATCGGATATTTGTTAGCCATAAGATCCTCACATCCACTCAGAAGTACTTGGTCCTCCGTGAGATCGTGGATACAGCATTGAAGAAGCTGGAGGGTGAGCTTGGTCCCATTACTGGCCTTCCAGACAAGGGCAGTGGAATTGTTGGCCGTCTTGCTGTAGGCACTGAAGTTCAGAGGCTTTGTAGCCATGCTATAGAGACTCTGGAATCTATGTTAAATGGTGCATTAACTGCTGATTCGCAAATTCAGAGTAAGTTCTACCTTTTCCCTTTTTTAATCATCGTACACCTCTAATTGCTATGAATGTTTATGCATAACTTGTAATTCAGATTCTCGTATGGTACCATCAGAATTCATAAAGCTTGAGGATATATCCCGTGAATCTGTTGCTGTAGTTTTTTGACTTGGATATATGCCCCATACACTCTTGAGGTTTAACTGCCTTTAACTTGTGGCACCGAAAGGCTAGTGATGAAGATTATCCTTCAAACCTAACAGGCTTAATACCGATGCCATAAAAAATGTTGTGTGTGTAAAAATGTTAGGCCTGCGATTCCTTTAGGGCTTGTCCTGTAATAATGTTTTATCTTACCTGCATTTCTCTTGTCCTCCCCTGTTCGGTCGTGGATTCTAGGCCATGGCAGCATCATGGTTTCTGTGTTGTCTAGGGTGCAATGCACACGTGTATTTTTACTGACTGCAGGAACCAGAAATATTCTTTTTTTTTCCAATATTGTATGTTTAGGTTCGCATACACGTGGTTACCGTTGCTGCATTGTGTTTTCTTTGCTTTGGGTGGATGGCATTGTGCCTTCACTCTGCTTCGTGCCGGGAATGGGGTAGATGATTTATGGCTGTTACTGGCAGTGTCCCGTTTAAGAAGGCGTAAGGTTTGAAGGGTACAAGTCGGGTTTCCATGATGCGATAGAAGGTATCTCAGAAGAATTTTACTGGTGAATGGATGGTGGATTTACCCAGCACATGATTTCGATGAGTATGATTTCCATCAGCATTTGTGGTGAAATGCCACCCTTTTCTTCTCAGCTCTGGTGTAAAAAACTCGAAATATTGCACAGCAAGGACATGCTCTCCTAGTTTACGTTGTAGCATCTTCTGTACAACAATATCATATCAGATAATAAAAAGTGCAGGGAGGGGTAGTACTGATTGCCGACTTTATGTGTTATTGTGAGACATTCTTTCTAGATCCAGTTTATATGTATCCAGTGTACTTCCATTTTGAGCGATTATCTATTATGTTTTGGAAATAGACCTGCAAATACTTATAACTTTTCTTTTCTTCACCATTTGTGTGAGAACATAATGTTGGTTATCACTCTACCATACTGTGAGAATGCTCTGATTTTCCATGAGCAGTGACTGTACCCTTCTGGTTCTCCAGGATTGATTGTTGATCCAGCAAAATGCCGTTTGCTGAGTGTCGATGCAAAGAGGGAATTTGTCCGTGAATTGTCAAAATGTCCAGATAAAGCACTTGAACTGCTGCATGAATGGACTACCTGTGGTATTATACATATTTTTTGTTCTCAATTATGCAAAGATGGAAAATATGAAGGGATGTCAAAACAACAGATACTAAATTATCTCTTCAAGGCTGTGAATGAGAAGTCATGTGGTCATGGGAAAAGTATGAAGAAGTCAGGCCCTGAGTCGAACTCAAGTGAGATCCAGTTACCTTACAAAGGACTGAAAAACATTGTTGTTCAAGCACTTCCAGTTATTGCAAGCGCTCCAGGGTGTTTGTCATGCAAAAGCACACCAGGAAGAATCGAGGACGGTGGGCACAAGGATGGACCTTCAGAACGTAGCACATCTGATCAAGTAACGACTCTTCTGATGTCCTTAAACTTGGTGCCTCACAATCAGGGGATTTTATTGGAGAAAGCTCCTGATTCACAAGCTCCCAGAACAGGGAATGGTATTGAATTGGGTGATAGTATTATTGGAACAGGCTCTAGATCTAGCAATGATGACCATGTTCCTCATCCTGGTCCTCTGAAACCTAGAATAGAACCATGGAGTCCATCAAGCAGTAACCCCTCAGGGAAACCCGATGACATTGAGCAAACTGATGAAAATGTTTACATGTTATGTGTCAAGGTGATCAGGCAGCTGGAATGTGAGGGTCACGTCGATGTCCACTTCAGAGTGAAGTTCTTGACATGGCTAAGCCTACGGGCGACTCAGCGGGAAAAGGAAATAGTTAGCGTGTTTGTGGACACTTTCACTGATGATCTCACAAGCCTTGCCAGCCAGCTACGTGACACCTTCTCGGAGGCAATCTACAGCAAGAAGACGCCTATGGCGCCATAGTCTCTTCATGAAACTTTACCACTGACAATAGAGTTCTTTTGTGTGAGCGAAATGGGGAAGTTTGGGCACCAATCCAACTTAGGATATATTACTGTTCCCATGCTTTATTAGCTGATCATTGCATCAACTTCTCAGTAGAACATTATCCACTGTAGTAGTTAGTTTTGTTAACTTTCCGCCTGCAGCTGGAAGTTCAACTTCTTACCAGTATGAAGCATCAGGAAATTTGCAATCCAGAATAGCGCTATTTTGAGATCCTAATGTTTATGTAAGTGTGCGCAGCTACATATCTTAACTCAAGTTCCGTGCTTTAATCTTAACAAAAATCTCAAGTTTTGTGCTTTCTGGTTGTCAAGTTGGAAGTTTGATGATTCTCAAGTTGAATGTGCTGGTTAATAATCAGTTTTGGTTCCTTCTCGGCGGCGTCTTTGGCGCTGTTGATGAGTTCGCTAGGGGTGGTGTGGCCTTGGGCGTGGCTGGCGAGGTGGCGGTGCTGGCTACGTTTTGGCTTTTTGTCCTCTGGTTCCTCCGCTGCATCGGTGATGCTCGGCTGTGGCGTCGTCGAAGGAATCTGGAGGTTTGTACAGCAGCTTGGCTTTGGCCGAGGCTTCCGGGAATCGGCCTGCTCTGGAGTGGTTCTGCGGAGGATGGAGGTCGTCTTCGTATTCTGCGCCGGTGTCAGCTGGTGGTGGCGATGGCGTGGCTGCGGTGGCTCGGGGATTTTTCCCCGCCGATGTTCCTTCAACGGCTTCAATTCCGGCGTTCGCGTCGGATGGTTCTTGCGGTACTTCAACGCAGCTGGTCTGCTTTCGAGCCCCGTTTGGCCTTGGGTCTGTGGTGGTCTCGTCTTCCTCCGCTTCGGCAGCGTTCGAGCGGTGCTGGAGCTCGGCGACGGCGACCGGCGTGGTGGTTGGGCAAGAGAATCTGTAGGGACTTCGTTGTAATTTCTTTGTTTGTTAGAGTTCTTTTTGCTCTTTCTCCAGGAAAGCGGCTTTTCTGGTTGCTTCTTCTCGTTGGGTGCGTGTCTGTTTGTTGTACTCGGTTTGATCCTTGAACACGTTCTCTGTTTTCTCAAAAAAAAAAAAAAAATCAGTTTTGGTTTGCCATCTATCATCTAGAACACTTGATTGATCCAGCGTGAAATTCTAATATCCCTATCTCTGAATACAGTATAAAATAGGAACAATAATACTCCGTATGAAGAGATCATATGGTGGTACCACATAGTGCAAGACTGTTTCTGGATCAAACCACCTATGGTCAAGCCAAGAAATGAAATGAATAGAAAAACTGATGAATTGTCTTCTTTTTATAGGGACATGGGGAATAACTGGTCCCATATGGGCACTCCAGGCTAAAACTAGGATAGCAACGACAAAAGTTGGAACATCATACATTTATATTTCAATGTAGCTGACGGTACAACGAGCAAACATGTTTATTCACTCACAAACTTAATATCTGCAACCTTGTACACTGTCTCAGCCTTTTACTCAAAACTCAACTTAATGTCTGCAATCCTCTACCCTATCGCAGCTGTAAAGATCCTTACTCATGGTTTAGTTATATTTTTTCGTGAAAACGCAAAAGCATTGCGTTTCGATGCATTGATAGAAAAGAAGGTTATATGTACAAGTCCCCTAGAGGACATACCCCGCCATACAACTCAACCCAAGAAAAACTAGTCTAGGGGAGGAGCTGACGGACACCCCGGGCTCCCGCGTCCGCCCATAGCCGCGCATCGGACCTAATGTCGTTGAATAGGGACGTCACCGAAGGCCGCGCATTGTCGAAGACCGCCGCATTTCGGTGTTTCCAAATCCACCACGCCGTAAGCATGATAATCGACGAAGTTCCTTTGCGCAGTTGGCGGGGGGCGGTCCGCACAGCCTGCGACCACCACTCCGCGAAGTCACCCTCCACCGTGGGAGGACCTGAGGTGGATCGGATCCACGAGAGGACCTCAAACCACACCATCCTGGAGAAAGAGCACCCAGTGAGCAGGTGCGCCGTGGTCTCCACAGCCTGATCACACAACGGGCATGTAGGCGCATGCGGTAAGCCCCGCCTCGCCAGCCTCTCACCCGTCCAGCATCTGTCCATGCAGGCCAGCCATATGAAGAACTTCACCCTTGGCGGCGCCCAAGATTTCCAATTCAGCCTCCAAGACCCTAACGTGATAGCCCCCTGGAAGAGGGCGTCATAGCAAGATCGAGCACTATATCGGCCATCCGTCGTCCAGCGCCAGACCATCCTAACATGTTCCGCCGAAAGTTGCACATCGCGAAGCCTACCCCATAGCTGCACGTATTGCCAAAGTGCGAGCGCGCTTGGCGCGCCTGCTATGTCAGTGATCCAGGTTCGATCGATCAGCGCCTCCCGAACCGTGCGCGCCTTCCGGCGGCGCTTAGGGACCAGCGCATACACCTCCGGCGCCATCTCCTTGATGGATCTGCCATCCAGCCATTTGTCCTCCCAAAAGAGGGCGGACTCCCCATCGCCTACCTCCATCGTAGTGGAGGTCGTGAAGACGTCGAGCTCCATCTTAGAGAACTGCATATCGAGCCCACGCCATGGTCGCGTAGGGTCGGTACGCATCCTCCAGATCCAGCGCACCCTCAAACTGGTCGCAGTGCGCGCCAGGTCGGGGATTCCCAGGCCCCCCAGCCGCAGCGGCCGACACACCCTGGACCAATTGACATGGCAGTGCCCTCCGTTGGCCTCTGCCCTGCCGGCCCACAGGAAGCCGCGCAAAATCTTGTTCACCTGTTTCAGCGTCTTCTTGTCCAGTCCCAACACCATCAGCTGATGCAAAGGGATCGCCGCGAGCACCGCGCGTACCAGCGCCAAACGCCCAGCCCTGGGCATCATGGAAGCACGCCAGGTAGGGAGTTTGTCAGCCAACCTGTCTACCAGGGGTTGGAAGGATGCGGCTGGCAGCCTCCTGGTAGAGAGAGGGATGCCAAGGTACTTCACAGGGAACTGCGCCAGCTGACATCCCATGAGTCCAGCGGCGCCAACAGCCTCCTCTTCCGAGCATCCAATGGGGGAGACCGAACACTTGGCGAAGTTGGTGTGTAATCCCGAGGCCTGCCCAAAGAGATCAAGAATGCCGCGAACTGCGCGCAGTTCCGACTCATCAGGGTGGCAGAAGATCACCACATCGTCCGCGTATAGCGAGACCGATGTCACCAGGTCTCGCCGAGCCAACCGTTTGAGGACACCCAACTCGATGGCCTTGGCCAGCAACCTATTAAGCGAGTTCATCATCAGGACGAACAACGACGGCGACAGGGTGTCACCCTGTCTCAGACCCCTCCTATGCCAGATAGGGGGGCCTGGCTCGCCATTGAGCAACACCCTGGTACTTGCCGTGGACAGTAGAATGGAAACCAGCTCGCGAAACCTAGGGCCAAAACCTATCTTGCGAAGGATCTCCATGAGGAACCCCCACGAGACAGAATCGAACGCCCGAGCTATGTCCAGCTTGAGCATCACCCGTGGTTCCTTCATCCTGTGCAGGAACCTAGCAGTCTGCTGGACCAACATGAAGTTGTCATGGATGCACCGTTTGCGGATGAACGCACATTGGTTACGATCCACCAGCGACTCCATCCTAGGAGCTAGCTGTGTAGCCAAGGTCTTAGCAACAAGCTTGGCGAAGATGTGGATAAGACTAATCGGCCTGTAATCACCCAGCGCCGCCGCGTCCGGGCGCTTAGGCAGCAAGATCATTAGGGCCTGATTGAGGCCCTGAAACCCGCGCCCACACATCGTGAATAGCTTCTCGAAGGCTGCCATGAAAACACCCTTAACCACGTTCCATCATTTTTGCAGGAACTCAGCTGTGAAGCCGTCGGGTCCTGGCGCTTTGCCTGGCGGCAGGCGCCTAATCACCTCCCAGATCTCCTCCTCAGTGAACGCAGCCTCCAGCTCGGAAAGGTCCTCCGGGTGGGTGCCCAGAAAGTCCAAGTCCAGCGAGTTCGCCCGGTCAACCGAGGTCCCAAGCAGACCTTCAAAGTGCGTGAAGGTCGCTTCAGCCATGGCCGCATGGTCCGAGATAACCGCGCCATCCACCTGCATGCTATGGATTACGTTCTTCTGTCGCCTATAGGCCGCATGTTGATGGAAGAAGGATGTGTTGGCGTCTCCCTCTCGCGGCCACGCAATCTTGGCCCTCTGGCGAGCCATAGTGCGTTCAAGAGAGGCTAGACCCAAGTAGGCGTGCTTGAGGTGTGCACGGAGTCGATGTTCGTCCGGAGACAATTGTCTTGATTCCATGGCGATATCCAACCTCAGCACAACCTCCCGCGCTATCATCAGCTGCAGCTTGACACACCCCACCTTCTTATCGCTCCAGCTCATTAGGCTGCGCGCCGTGCGCTTCAGCTTAGCGGTGAGCAGACGGAATGGGTCCGGGTCTCCATCGACTACACCCCAGCTGTCCTGCACCACCTCACTGAACCCATCCAACTTCAGCCAGAAGCGCTCGAACTGGAACCTTTTCCGTCCTGCTGCTTTTGTGGTACAGTCCAACATGAGGGGGCAGTGGTCCGCCACCACCGTCGCCAGGCAGCGCAACATGCAGCTGCCAAACATCTCCTCCCAGTCGACCGTGGTGAACACCCGATCCAGCCGAACAAGAGTGGGCGTGTCCCTCTCGTTTGACCAGGTGTAACGTCGCCCGTGGAGGTAGATCTCCTTGAGCTCACAGTCGTTTAAGAAGCGACGGAATCTACCCATCATCCTGCGGTTTAGGTTACCATTGTTTTTATCCTCATCGCGGTATATCATATTGAAGTCCCCACAGAGGGCCCAGGGGCCCCGGTGAATACCACGGATATCGCGAAGCTCCGCGAGGAAGGCGATCTTGTCAGCCTCAGCCTGTGGGCCGTAGACGCATGTCAACCACCACCAAGGGCCACCCCCCAAGGGGGACACCCTAGCCGTGAGACTATGGTCTCCGTAGTGGGCGCTATCCAGCTGCACCAACCTACTGACCCACGCAACGATCACCCCACCCCTAGTACCAACCGCCGGCAAGCAGAAGTAAGCATCAAAGTCCGCGCCTAGCGTTTCCATAACAATGGCCAGAGTTACAACCGATAGCTTTGTCTCCTGGAGACATACAATGGACGCACCCGTAGTACTAACAACACTCCTAACACCCGAACGCCGTGCGCGGTCATTAAGACCTCGCACATTGGCCACCATGATCTTTGGTTCGTACAACATTGGGACAACGTAGAAACACCCGTAGATCGCCGTCGGGGCCAGGCCTCAACGAGGCGACCACCCGACATCCCCAGCATGGGTGGGGAGCATCCTCTGATCGTGGCCAGCGTCCATCCATAGAACTCCGCAATGGCCTCAATCATGTCATCCGTCATTGGTAACTCGTACATCTTATGGTAAGCCTCTAGTGCAGCCGCTGACGGTGCCTCGTCCCCGGAGAGAAGGCCAAGCTTGCGCATCAGGTTCTGAACCGCCTTCATCTCCGTGCTCAGCCCTCCAGGTTGTCCCGCGATCCTCGAGCTACGTCGCGGCTGGAAGTTAAGCTCCACCAACCTGCGCCTCACCGACGGAGTCTGCATGAGGGCGTCCGAGCGCGACTTCGCAGCCATCAGGAACTCACCAAGTGTCCTGGGTCTTGCTGGTGCTTCTCGTGTTCTGACCACCGCCGGCGGTCGAGATCTGTTGAACACCAGCGGCGGTGATGCAAAGCGACACACCGACGGGGACGGAGCAGGTGGCACGGTGACCCCACCCCTGTCGCGGATGCCACGCGCCGGGGGTAGTTCAGCGATGATCTCCTCATCCTGTTGCCTGCCAAAGCGCACCGGCGAGCAGTGGTTAAGCAACACGAAGAGCCGGGAGGCTTCCAAGGCGGCAGCGGGCCCTGGTCCCTCGACGTCGTCCCGCAAATGCTCCGGCACACGACACGGCGGCTGCAAGGGCGTGCCACCTGACCTATACCTGGCCGGGAAGGTGTGGATTGCTTCGATTAGTTCCCTGCATGGCAGACACGTAAACATTAAATATGAGCCCTATCGGCTCTCAGGTTGCCCTGTGGATCGGCTCAAAGAGCCGATCGCCCCATGGTTCATGTTGGATTTTCGATGACATGGGGATCCTGCTTGATCACAACAAAGCTAAACCAATCTACGACAGTTTAGGTTTTTCACCGTATGATCGGAACATCCTACGCGTAGTTGAGCCTAATAGACATGAAAGATAACGGAAAGCTAACCCTAAAAGAGACCTAAAAACCAACATAACGTTAATTCCCGGAACATCCCTCCTAGGACTAGCAAACCATACCTAACGCACTACCGGATCGTTCAACCCGTTTGCAAGGCCTAACCATACGGATATTAAACTAATCCTTGATGAACAAGGAGCAACTATAACAGATCGGATCTACTAAGTCACGAACAAGCAAGATGCTGCCCTTACACCCAGATAGGTGTAAGGGCAGCTAGATGTTGAGGGACGGCATAGCTAAGCAGATATATGCAAGAAAAGCATCTACGCAAGCCCCAAAACACCTATGGTAAATAGTGCTACTCGCCATCAACAACGCTTCAGTACGAGCAACACAAGGTAAACGAATAAACGTTGTGCTGCCTAGATCGCAAGATGTGATCTAGGCAGCATGGTGCTTACCCGGGAGAAACCCTCGAAAGAAGGGGTGACGATGCGCCTGATTTGTGTTTGTTGTGAACGTGATTGTCCTCCTTTTCCGATAACCCTAGATACATATTTATAGTCCAAGGGACTTTCTAATTTGGACGTGCACCTAACCGTGCACGAGTTAAACTCTATCTTTTAATCTAAACTACAATGCGATGTACTATATTACAGATACATAGGCAATTAAGCCCAAACTCTTCGTGCAAGGCCGCTTCAAAGACGCTCCACGTGTATATCCTTCAAGCCCATCTTCACTTACGGCCCATCTCCTGATTTGGCCAAAATCCGGTGATAACACATGCCCCCCTGGTTTTGGTAATGATAATTTCAAAACCATCTGTTTTTCCTTCGAGGGGTCATGTCGTGGCAGAGCAGAACCGTCGCAGTATTCTTCATCATGACGCTTTGCCTTCTCACCTTCTCTGCACGATTTGACCACTTTGGCACCACATCCTTGGAAACTGTCCGAGCATTAAATCTCTGCTATATCCCCTTTTATTTAGCCACTTCTTGCAGTTCCCTTCTTCATCCCCTTCGCACTAGCACTCCAAAAGCCCTCCTCTACCACCATGTCTTCTTCTTCTTCCTCCTCTGCTGCATCAAGCCTCTCTGTCCAATCCTTCTCCCTCCGAGAGCCGATGATACGTCCAATTTGCATCACTATTTTGTATCATAATTTGCTGTTATTCATTGATATATTTCATATTGGGACACAATACTTATGTTATTTCATCTATTTTGCATGTTTCATCATTATTGGAGGATCAAGCACCGGAGCCGGGATTCTGCTTGGAAAAAGCACCGTCGGAACGCAATATTTCGGAAGATCAACTGTGGAAGGAAATTACACGTAAATTCCTATTTTTCCGGATGACGGAGGGAGCCGGAAGGGGAGAAGAGGGGACCCGAGGTGGGCCCACCCCATAGGCCGGCGCGGCCCAAGGCCTGGCCGCGCCGCCCTATGAGGAGGGGGCCCACAGCTCCTCTCGCCTCCTTTTCTTCGCGTACTCCTTCGTCCCGAAAACCTAAGCCACGGAGGGTACCTCACGAAGAGTTACAGCCGCCTCGCGGGGCGGAGAACACCAGAGAGAAAAGAGCTCTCCGGCGGGCGGGAATCCGCCGGGAAATTCCCTCCCGGAGGGGGAAATCGACGCCATCGCCATCGTCATCGAGCTGGACATCATCTCCATCATCATCATCATCATCTCCACCATCTACACCGCCATCACCACCGCTGCACCTCGTCACCGCTGTAACAATTTGGGTTGGATCTTGATTGTTTGATAGGGGAAACTCTCCGGTGTTAATCTCTACTTGTTATTGATGCTATTGAGTGAAACCATAGAACCAAGGTTTATGTTCAGATTGTTATTCATTATCATATCACCTCTGATTGTATTCCATATGATGTCTCGTGAGTAGTTCGTTTAGTTCTTGAGGACATGGGTGAAGTCTAAATGCTAGTAGTGAATTATGGTTGAGTAATATTCAATGTTATGATATTTAAGTTGTGGTGTCATTCTTCTAGTGGTGTCGTGTGAATGTCGACTACACGATACTTCACCATTTATGGGCCTAGGGGAGTGCATCTTGTATTTGGTTGCTAATTGCGGGGTTGCCGGAGTGACAGAAACCTAAGCCCCCGTTAGTATATCGATGCAAGAGGGATCGCAGGATCTCAGAGTTTAAGGCTGTGGTTAGATTTATCTTAATTACTTTCTTGTAGTTGCGGATGCTTGCAAGGGGTATAATCACAAGTATGTATTAGTCCTAGGAAGGGCGGTGCATTAGCATAGGTTCACCCACACAACACTTATCAAAACAATGAAGATTATTTAGCTACATGAAGCGAAAGCACTAGACTAAAATCCCCGTGTGTCCTCAAGAACGTTTGGTCATTATAAGTAAACAAACCGGCTTGTCCTTTGTGCTAAAAAAGATTGGGCCACTCGCTGCAATTATTTCTCTTGCATTTTATTTACTTGTACTTTATTTATCTGCTATATCAAAACCCCCTGAATACTTGTCTGTGAGCATTTACAGTGAATCCTTCATCAAAACTGCTTGTCAACACCTTCTCGCTCCTCGTTGGGTTCGACACTCTTATTTATCGAAAGTACTACGATACACCCCCTATACTTGTGGGTCATCAAGACTATTTTCCGGCGCCGTTGCCGGGGAGTGAAGCGCTATTGGTAAGTGGAATTGGTAAGGAAAACCTTTACTTGTTTGTGCTGATTTTATTTACTGCTCGCTGCTATAAGTCATTATGGAGAGATCTTCTCTTCAATTTCTATTTGGGAAATCTACTACAACCGCAACGGTAGTGGATGAAGCGCCAGGTGAGGAAGTAGTACCATATAAAATACCTATGAAAATTATTGAACGTGTTATGGATAACCGCTATGAAGGGGATGGAACTGTCCATCCTGGTGATCATTTACTTGTTTTTGCATGAATTATGCGGGTTATTCAAATGTGCAGGTATTGCTATGAATGAAGTTAGAAAGAAACTATTCACTATATCGCTGTCCGGTAAAGCGGCGCACTCGGTATAAATTGTCTGAAGAATGGTGATTCTATTGATTGGGAGGACATTGTGCCTTTATTTTATTCTAAATTCTATCCTCCAAGTGAAATTCACAAAGATCGGAACCGCATATATAATTTCTGGCCTCATGATGGAGAAAGTATTGCCCAAGCTTGGGGGAGATTGAAGTCTTTAATGCTCAAATGCCCCATTCATGAGCTTCCTGGTAATGTTATTATTGATAATTTCTATGCAAGACTTTCTTTTCAAGACAAGACCTTGCTCGGATACTTCTTGTTCGGATCATTTACACGCAACAAAGAAGAGTTTAAAAGGGACCTTCTTGATCGGATCCAAGGAAATACCGAAGGATGGGAGAACGACAAAGATAGAGAATCGAGTATAATTTATGATTATAAATGCATTGAAGCTTTTATGGATACTGATAAATTTCGTAATATGAGTGCTACATATGGTCTTGATTCCCAAGTTGCTGCAAATCTTTACAAAGCTTTTGCCTCTCATTATGAATTGCCTAAGAAGAATTTTGATAAGTATCATGAACCGTATAAAGATAACGTAGATTCATCTGTAAACAAATGTGTAGTGATTGAAACTGTTGATAATGTTATTCCTGAAGTTTATATTGAAAAAACTCCTTTCCCTGCTAAAATGAAAGAATACTCTTCATATCTAGTGCGGTTAATAAAAGTGAAAAGAAACCTAAAGAACTCGAAGAACAAATTAAAATTGAACCTGCTTGTTGCAATAGTTAAAGAGCTTGTGACTGAAAATGTGGAGGATGGTCATATTATTTTCTGTGAAGATGCTTCTAATATTGTTTCACATCCTAATAAACCCAAACAAGTTAGTGTTCCTATGTTATCTGTTAGAATAGGTGATCATTGCTATTATGGTTTATGTGATATTGGTGCAAGTGTTAGTGCTATTCCTTATGAGCTTTACACGGAGATTATGCACGAAATTGGTTCTTGTGAACTTGAAGATATTGATGTGGTTATTCAGCTGGCTAATAGAGAAACTATTTCTCCAATTGGTATTGTTCGAGATGTGGAAGTTCTATGCCGTAAGATTAAATATCCTGCTGACTTTTTGGTACTTGGTTCTCGCTGCTAGTGATTATTGTCCTATCATTTTTGGTAGACCTTTTCTAAATACTTGTGGAGCTATTATAGATTGCAAGAAAGAGAAAATTTTGACTAGATTTGCTGGTGAACCTTATGAATTTAACTTTTCTAAATTCACTAAAACTCCTTATAAAGCTGACTTGCCTAGTAATGATTTTAAAATGGAGCAGTGTGCATCTATTGTTCTTGTTCCTAATAATCCTTTGCAGCAACATTTGGAGAATAGCGAAAGTGAAGCTTTTAGGAAGGAAAGAGATGAGCTTGAGGAAATTTTTCTTCGCCAACCTATTCTCAAGCATGATTTACCGGTGGAAGATTTGGGTACAACACCGCCACCAAAGGAAGATCCTGTTTTCGATTTAAAGCCTTTACCTGATAATCTTAAATATGCTCATATTGATGATAAGAAAATATATCCTGTTATTATTAGTTCTAAGCTTTCAGAGATTGAGGAAGAAAGGTTATTGGAAATATTGAAGAAACACCGAGGAGCTATTGGCTATACTCTTGATGATTTGAAAGGGATTTCTCCTTCTATTTGCCAACATGCTATTAATATGGAAGATGATGCAAAGCTCGTTGTTGAACATCAACGTCGTCTAATTCCGAAGATGAAAGAGGTGGTAAGGAACGAGGTATTAAAACTTCTTGAAGCTGGTATTATATATCCTATTGCTGATAGTAGATGGGTTAGTCCTGTGCATTGTGTTCCTAAGAAAGGAGGAATAACTGTTGTGCCTAATGATAATGATGAGCTTATTCCTCAAAGAGTAGTTGTAGGGTATAGAATGTGCATTGATTTTCGAAAAGTTAATAAAGTTACTAAGAAAGATCATTACCCTTTACCATTTATTGATCAAATGCTAGAAAGGTTATCTAAAAATACTCATTTTTGCTTTCTTGATGGTTATTCGGGTTTTCACAAATTCGTCGTTAAAGCTAAAGATCAAGAGAAAACCACGTTTACTTGTCCTTATGGAACTTATGCTTATAGGCGTATGCCTTTTGGTTTATGTAATGCTCCCGCTACTTTTCAAAGATGCATGTCTGCTATTTTTCATGGTTTTTGCGAAAGTATTGTAGAGGTGTTCATGGATGATTTTTCTGTCTATGGGAATTCTTTTGATAATTGCTTGCGAAACCTCGATAAAGTTTTGCGAGAGATGTGAAGAAACTAACCTTGTTCTTAATTGGGAGAAATGTCACTTTATGGTTAATGAAGGAATTGTATTGGGACATAAAATTTCCGAGAGAGGTATTGAAGTTGATAGAGCTAAAGTTGAAGCAATTGAGAAGATGCCCTATCCGAGGGATGTTAAAGGTATTCGTAGTGTTCTTGGTCATGTCTGGTTTTTATAGGAGATTTATTAAAGATTTTTCTAAAATTTCAAAGCCTCTTACTAATCTTCTTCAAAAAGATGTACCTTTTGTTTTTGATGATGATTGTAAGGAAGCTTTTGAAACTCTAAAGAAAGCCTTAATAACTGCTCCCGTAGTTGAACCTCCTGATTGGAATTTTCCTTTTGAAATTATGTGTGATGCTAGTGATTTTCTTGTAGGCGCTGTTCTTGGACAGCGGGTAGATAAAAAATTAAATGTTATTCATTATGCTAGTAAGACTCTTGATGCTTGCTCAAAGAAATTATGCTACAATCGAAAAGGAATTGTTAGCTGTAGTCTTTGCTTGTGACAAGTTTAGACCCTATATTGTTGATTCAAAAGTCACAATTCATACTGATCATACTGCAATTAGATACCTTATGACAAAGAAAGATGCTAAGCCAAGGCTTATTAGATGGGTACTTCTTTTGCAAGAATTTGATTTACATATTATAGATAGGAAAGGTGCTGATAATCCAGTTGCTGATAATTTGTCTAGATTGGAAAATATTGCTTATGATCCTGTTCCTGTTAATGATAGTTTTCCAAATGAACAATTGGCTGTAATAAAGGTGAGCTCACGAGAGAGCCCTTGGTATGCAGATTATGCTAACTTTATTGTTTCGAAGTATTTGCCTCCAACCTTTTCAGCGCAGCAAAGGAGGAAATTCTTTTATGACTTGAGGCATTATTTTTGGGATGACCCACACTTATATAAAGAAGGAGTAGACGGTATTATGCGAAGATGTGTTCCTGAATATGAACAACAGGAGATATTGAGTAAATGTCATGGTAGTGTTTATGGAGGACATCACGCTGGAGATAGAACCGCGCAAAAGGTTCTACAATCAGGTTTTTATTGGCCAACACTTTTCAAAGATGCAAGGAAGTTTATCTTATCTTGTGATGAATGTCAAAGAGTTGGTAATATCTCTAGACGCAATGAAATGCCTATGAATTATACTCTTGTTATCGAACCATTCGATTGTTGGGGATTCGACTTCATGGGTCCTTTCCCTTCTTCAGAAGGTAACACTCATATACTTGTCGCTGTTGATTATGTTACTAAATGGGTAGAAGCTATACCTACAAAAAGTGCTGATGGTGAGACCTCTTTAAAAATGCTTTTAGATATTATTTTTCCTAGATTTGGAGTACCTAGATATATTATGACCGATGGAGGTTCTCATTTTATTCATGGAGGTTTTAGAAAAACTCTTGCTAAGTATGGTATTAATCATAGAATTGCTTCTGCTTATCACCCTCAAACTAGTGGTCAAGTAGAATTATCAAATAGAGAGATTAAATCCATTTTGGGAAAGACTGTTAATAAATCTAGAAAGAATTGGGCTAGCAAATTGAAGGAAGCACTATGGGCTTATAGAACTGCTTATAAAAATCCCATGGGAATGTCACCTTATAAAATGGTTTATGGAAAAGCTTGTTATTTACCTTTAGAATTAGAGCACAAAGCTTATTGGGCTGTTAGAGAACTAAATAAAGATCCGAAACTAGCCGGTAATAAGAGGTTGCTGCAATTAAGTTCTCTAGATGAATGGAGAAGTGAAGCTTATGAAAATGCTAAACTCTTTAAAGAAAAAGTTAAGAAATGGCATGATAGAAGGATCATCAAAAGAGAGTTTAATATTGGGGATAAAGTCCTTTTGTATCGGTCTCGTCTCAGATTCTTTGCAGGTAAATTACTCTCGAAATGGGAAGGACCATATGTTGTTGAGGAGGTGTATCGTTCAGGAGCAATTAAAATTAGCTCTCTCCAAGGCAATGCCACACAAGTGGTGAATGGACAAAGACTCAAGCATTATATCTCGGGTGATTCTTATAATGTTGATGTTGATATTATTCAAGTGGAAACACCGGAGGCTTTCATCAAAGGACAAATTGACAGTCCGCCGTAACTCGACTTTGAATAGGTAACGATACGAGTAATAAAAAGTCCGCAATTTACTTTCCGAACAATATTTCTAATGTTTTTGGAAAATATGAAAAATTACGGGATCGAAACGGAGTGGAGGAGACGCACGAGGGCGTGCCCCCATAGGCCGGCGCGGGCCCCAGCCTGGCCGCGCCGACCTATGAGGACACCGCCTCGTCGTCCCTTTTCCACTCGTTTTCGGCCTGGAACCTTCCTTTTATCGTAAAAATATTTGCTATATAATCCCCCGGACCCCTGGAGGTCCGTATATCGTTTTCTCGTCGTGTTTTGTTTCGAGCTGTTTTCTGCTAGGATCTGCTTTGGATCTAGATCCACCATGTCCTCGTCGGGAACTCAGAAGGACAGCTTCTTTGAGGACGTCGTCAACCCGTACATGTACGAGCTGAGGATGCACCCCAAAGAATTGCTGCTCGTGGATGGAGAGTTGCAGATCAAAGATGTCCAGGGTCCTAAGGGAGAAGGGAGTTTGGAAGACAGGATGGAGAAACTGGAACAAGAAGTCTTCAACTACAAGAAGATGGCTGAGCGTGAAGTGGACATCTTTCACAATATTGTGTCTGAACTCATTGATGGACACAAGAAGGAGACTGCGAAGTTGTGGGACGATATCTTCTCACTTCACGACACCACCAACAAACTCCAAGCTCAACTCTATGATGTTCATAATCAAAACTGTGAGTATGAAAACAGGTTTAAGCGCATAAGTTATGCTGCTAGTTTCAGGTTTCCGGAGACCAAGATGTCTTTTGTTGATGGAGAGCCTCTTCCATGGAAGTCTGATGACGGCAAAGATTCGCCATCATCACCGAAGGAGTAATTCATCATCGGTATTGGCATCCCCTTGGTTTGTTCCAAGCTTGGGGGAGTGCCGCGGTATCACATCATCACTACCTTTATCTTTTACTATCAAGTAGTGTCATATCATGAGTAGGGAAGTTATTATATGGAATAGTATGTGATGTCTACGGGTGCTTCTATTCTTGTAGACAGTGTTGGGCCTCCAAGAACAGAGGTTTGTAGAACAGCAGCAAGTTTCCCTTAAGTGGATTACCCAAGGTTTATCGAACTCAGGGAGGAAGAGGTCAAAGATATCCCTCTCATGCAACCCTGCAACCACAAAGCAAGAAGTCTCTTGTGTCCCCAACACACCTAATAGGTGCACTAGTTCGGCGAAGAGATAGTGAAATACAGGTGGTATGAATGAATATGAGCAGTAGTACGGCGCCAGAAAATAGCTCGCTGGCGTGCAGTTGATGGTAGTAATATTGTAGGAAGTAAACAAGCAGTAGTAACGCAGCAGTAGTAATTCAGTAAAAGAGTAAACAAGCAGCGATAGCAGTATTTAGGAACAAGGCCTAGGGATTAGACTTTCACTAGTGGACACTCTCAACATTGATCACATAACAGAATAGATAAATGCATACTCTACACTCTTGTTGGATGATGAACACATTGCGTAGGATTACACGAACCCTCAATGCCTGGAGTTAACAAGCTCCACAATTAAATGTTCATATTTAAATAACCTTAGAGTGTAAGATAGATCAATACGACTAAACCAAGTACTAACGTAGCATGCACACTCGTCACCTTCATGCTTATGTAGGAGGAATAATACACATCAATACTATCATAGCAATAGTTAACTTCGCAATCTACAAGAGATCATGATCATAGCATAAACCAAGTACTAACACGGATGCACACACTCGTCACCATTACATCGTGCAGGAGGAATAAAACTACTTTAATAACATTGCTAGAGTAGCACATAGATAAATTGTGATACAAAACACATTGCAATCATAAAGAGATATAAATAAGCACTTCACTATGCCATTCATAACAGTTGAATAAGTATTCTCGTGAAATATAGCCTAAGAGACCCACACGGTGCACACACTCGTCACCTTTACACACGTGGGACAAGGAGTCTCCGGAGATCACATAAGTAAAACTCACTTGACTAGCATAATGACATCTAGATTACAAGCATCATCATATGAATCTCAATCATGTAAGGCAGCTCATGAGATTATTGTATTGAAGTACATAGGAGAGAGATGAACCACATAGCTACCGGTACAGCCCCGAGCCTCGATGGAGAACTACTCCCTCCTCATGGGAGCAGCAGCGTTGATGAAGATGGCGGTGGAGATGGCAGCGGTGTCGATGGAGAAGCCTTCCGGGGCACTTCCCCGTCCGGCGAGGTGCCGGAACAGAGACTCCTGTCCCCCGGATCTTGGCTTCGCGATGGCGGCGGCTCCGGAACTTTTCTCGTACCGTGGCTTCTTCCATAAGGGTTTTCGATGCGGGGGCTTTATATAGGCGAAAGGGCAGCCTCGGAGGGGGCTCGGGGCCACCACACCATAGGGCGGCGCGGCCCCCTCCGGCCGCGCCGGGGTGTGGTGTGGGGCCCCCGGGGCTTCCCTCCGGCGGCTCTCGGGTGTTCTGGATGGTTCCGGGAAAAATAGGAACCGGGGCGTTGATTTCGTCCGATTCCGAGAATATTTCGTTACTAGGATTTCTGAAACCAAAAACAGCAGAAAACAGGAACTGGCACTTCGGCATCTTGTTAATAGGTTAGTTCCAGAAAATGCACGAATATGACATAAAGTGTGCATAAAACATGTAGATATCATCAATAATGTAGCATGGAACATAAGAAATTATCGATACGTTGGAGACGTATCAGTATGCAATGTGGAAGTATCTCTCTTAGTTGGTTATCTATGTATCCGTTGGTGTGAGTTATCGTTATGGAATATTAATGAGAAGTCTTATCATTTACTTTTTGCACACCTTATTTTAGTTTGCAATCTCCATTATATGATTACTCTTGACATGAGTATTGATATCACTTTGGGAGCATCAAGTAAATCTATTTGGTTTTGGCAAACTTAGCATTGGTCAATAGCAACAACACCCTGATGTTTAAATAGAAGAGAGAAATAAACTTAGATATATTACTCTATTATCTCTATGCTAATGAGTTTAGTATTCACGAAGTAAAATTGCTTGTGCTTATGAGAAAGATGCATGATTGTTCTATCATATGCATATTTGTTTGTTTCCCTCAACCTTTATGCTTGCTATCAAACCTTGCTAGCCAAAGACCCGTATCGAGAGGGAATGCTTCTCATACATCCATAACCTTAGACCAAACCTATGCCATTTGTGTCCACCATACCTACCTACTACATGGTATTTTCTCGCCATTCCAAGTAAATACTTCATGTGCTACCTTTAAATAATTCAAACTATACTACTCCTTATTTGTGTCAATGTTTTATAGCTCATGAGGAAGTATGTGGTGTTTTATCTTTCAATCTTGTTGGGCGGACTTTCACCAATGGACTAGTGGCACATCCGCTTATCCAATAATTTTGCAATAAGAGCTGGCAACGGGGTTCCCAGCCCCAATTAATAACTTTCATTAATAATTCTCTTCACATGTTTTGCCCTCGATTTATCGGTAAGCAACTTAATTTTGCAATAGACACTCCTCCATGGTATGTGGATGTTGGAAGGCACCCGAGGATTCGGTTAGCCATGGATTGAGAAAGCCAAGGTTGGGGGGAGTGTCATCCATAATAAAACTAAAATACATGTGTAAACAAAAGAGAAGAAGGATGATCTGCCTTGCTGGTAGAGATGCCGTCCCTCATGGGAGCCGCTCTTGGAAGGTTCGTTTGGCAAGGGGGTTAGAGTGCCTGCTACCATTCGTTGACAACAACAAACACCGCTCAAAATCTTACTTTTATGCTCTTTATATGATTTCAAAACTTGAAAAGCTCTAGCACATGATTTAATCCCTGCTTCCCTCTGCGAAGGGCCTATCTTTTACTTTTATGTTGAGTCAGTAAACCTATTTCCCTCTATCTCAAGCAAGCAATTGAGTTGTTGTGAACCAATCATTTATGCTATGATTCAGTTAATCATGTCTTTTATACTTTCTTGTTTAGTACAAAATTTTATCTGAATGAATATGACTTTGAAGTTATCAATGATTATGAAGAGATTGTTATGATTGAGTATGAAAGCCCAGCTATATAAATTCTAATATGAAAGCTTTGTTTAGAAGATAAGTACAATCCGTTAGTAGTTCTCTGACCAAGAACAAAGTTTGCCATCACCAAC
Organism: Lolium rigidum; assembly: GCF_022539505.1. Lineage (NCBI taxonomy): Eukaryota > Viridiplantae > Streptophyta > Magnoliopsida > Poales > Poaceae > Lolium > Lolium rigidum. The sequence continues at coordinate 321,433,009 of NC_061508.1, read as the reverse complement.
TATGATTTCTTATGCACCTTTACTTGTGATTTCTCTTTACTTATTTCAAGATGAGTTATATGAGGAAGTTGTTTACCAGAATGACTTGTGTGAATGAATATGATGCTTCTTGTCCGTATTTTATTTATCGACTCTTCACTCCATAAACATGTGGTCTTGTTTATCGAGCTCGGTTCGCTTGGGGACAAGCGAGGTCTAAGCTTGGGGGAGTTGATACGTCCAATTTGCATCACTATTTTGTATCATAATTTGTCTGTTATTCATTGATATATTTCATATTGGGACACAATACTTATGTTATTTCATCTATTTTGCATGTTTCATCATTATTGGAGGATCAAGCACCGGAGCCAGGATTCTGCTGGAAAAAGCACCGTCAGAACGCAATATTTCGGAAGATCAACTGTGGAAGGAAATTACACGTAAATTCCTATTTTTCCAGATGACGGAGGGAGCCAGAAGGGGGAGAAGAGGGGACCCGAGGTGGGCCCACCCCATAGGCCGGCGCGGCCCAAGGCCTGGCCGCGCCGCCCTATGAGGAGGGGGGCCCACAGCTCCTCTCGCCTCCTTTTCTTCGCGTACTCCTTCGTCCCGAAAACCTAAGCCACAGAGGGTACCTCACGAAGAGTTACAGCCGCCTCTGCGGGGCGGAGAACACCAGAGAGAAAAGAGCTCTCCGGCGGGCAGGAATCCGCCGGGGAAATTCCCTCCCGGAGGGGGAAATCGACGCCATCGCCATCGTCATCGAGCTGGACATCATCTCCATCATCATCATCATCATCTCCACCATCTACACCGCCATCACCACCGCTGCACCTCGTCACCGCTGTAACAATTTGGGTTGGATCTTGATTGTTTGATAGGGGAAACTCTCCCGGTGTTAATCTCTACTTGTTATTGATGCTATTGAGTGAAACCATAGAACCAAGGTTTATGTTCAGATTGTTATTCATTATCATATCACCTCTGATTGTATTCCATATGATGTCTCGTGAGTAGTTCGTTTAGTTCTTGAGGACATGGGTGAAGTCTAAATGCTAGTAGTGAATTATGGTTGAGTAATATTCAATGTTATGATATTTAAGTTGTGGTGTCATTCTTCTAGTGGTGTCGTGTGAACGTCGACTACACGATACTTCACCATTTATGGGCCTAGGGGAGTGCATCTTGTATTTGGTTGCTAATTGCGGGGTTGCCGGAGTGACATAAACCTAAGCCCCCGTTAGTATATCGATGCAAGAGGGATCGCATGATCTCAGAGTTTAAGGCTGTGGTTAGATTTATCTTAATTACTTTCTTGTAGTTGCGGATGCTTGCAAGGGGTATAATCACAAGTATGTATTAGTCCTAGGAAGGGCGGTGCATTAGCATAGGTTCACCCACACAACACTTATCAAAACAATGAAGATTATTTAGCTACATGAAGCGAAAGCACTAGACTAAAATCCCCGTGTGTCCTCAAGAACGTTTGGTCATTATAAGTAAACAAACCGGCTTGTCCTTTGTGCTAAAAAGGATTGGGCCACTCGCTGCAATTATTTATCTTGCATTTTATTTACTTGTACTTTATTTATCTGCTATATCAAAACCCCCTGAATACTTGTCTGTGAGCATTTACAGTGAATCCTTCATCAAAACTGCTTGTCAACACCTTCTGCTCCTCGTTGGGTTCGACACTCTTATTTATCGAAAGTACTACGATACACCCCCTATACTTGTGGGTCATCAGCCGACGCCAGAGTGGGACCCGCAAGAGGCCCACGCGGCCAACATCCGCCGCGCCATAGCTGACGGGGACGAGTCGAGCCACGACTCCTCCGTCTGGTCCGAAGATGACCAGTCCTTGACGAACGGGGAGAGTGACCTCCGCTTCCTCGCCATTGGGGAATCGGAGGAGGAGAGCGACGACGATCGCTACTCCTGGGACGGTTTCTCCTCCGCCGAGGAGGTGAAGGAAGAAGAAGAGGAGGAGGACATCACCTCCTCCGACGAGCCGCCGGCCAAGCGCTTCTGCCCTTGGCCGGGCAACCTTAGTGACTTTGACAGCGACAAAGACGACGCTGGCGAGGAAGACAAGGACAACGAGGGTCCTCCAGGTGGTCGCGGCAGCAGCGACGACGAGCCCGCCGAAAGCGCCGACAGCGGCGACGACGGCGATGACGAGGGCAACAATGGCCCCTAGATAGGATCCTAGAATAGGATCAGTAGTAGTAGGAGGGGCAATGCATCCCCCTAGGCCTTCCTTTTGAGAGCAATCAGCTCTTTTCGTGTAAGAAATCTGATTATCAATGAAGAAATTTCCCCAATTTGACTCTGTCGATTCCTTGCAAATTGATTTAGCCGATTCTCCCTTGTGTTGATCTTGCCGATTGTCACCTTGGTTGATGCCCAATGAGCCGATGGCAATGCATCAGTTTTGTACAATGAATTGTAAGACAGGTCAATCCAGTCGCCTCCTCACATGGTAACTTACAATCCTTGAAATTCAGATCCAACTTTCAATCGAACAGGTCCAGCACACAGCCTCGAGACCCCTAGATCTTTGGACTTCAAATCATCTGATCGTGCTGTTTGACCTGACGGCAAAACTCCTGAATTAACGCCTCCAGGAATGCTTTTAGGACCATAGCTGAAACAACTTGACGTGGAAGCTGACCCACCTGTATAACAGGTACCGTTTGCTCACAACTTTCCATGTGATGTTCTGTTCCTTTGCAGCAACAAACTGGTCTAGAGCCTAATCAATGATGATGGCCCCTTCCTCAAACTCCTCTCGTCAACCCTAGTGGTATTCTTCTGCAAGAGCTCGCCACCTTTCAGCATGGTTACGATGCAGAGACAGCCGATTTCAACACCATCGGCTCTTCAGAACAAAGAATCTTCAGGGGCAGCTGCCCCCCGAGCCTCAGTCAAGGCGAGAATAACAGCAAAGAAGGTGGCTGCCAGGAAAACTTTGAAGGGAAAACACCCCTCTAGGCTTTAGTTATCCCACTAAGTTCAGTAATCCTGCTCTTGTAGACTTCCCCCGAAGATGACATCGTCAAGGACATGCAATCCAGCTGACGGAGCCCCAACTTGGACACCTCCGGGTACACCATCATATAGAACTAGCCAGATATGTCACCATCGGCTTCCTCGAAAAGGGTCAGCCCTTTACTCCCATTAAAACAAGATAGGAAAGCTTATGCACCAGGAGTCGATGTACCACGCGGGTTCAGCAGGACCAGCAAATCCCTTCTTTGAACCAAGAAGCTTCTCATGCAATGGCTCTTCAACTCCTCCTGGCTCAATTCTTGTGCTCTGCTGCTTAGATCGGCCCACCATCCTTGATGATGACTCTGCAGTTGAAGCCCTGGTCAATCGTGAGGCTTGATCAAGTGGCAGCTTAAACTCTGTAATTCTAAAGTCGATGTCCAAGCATCGGCTGTGCCGAAATTTTTTTGTATTTCCAATTTTTTATTAGCCGATCGATTCATGAATCGGCTCCGCTGGGTACATACTTCATGGTGTCTTGTACCTTCTCCGTGTGTATGCCCCCCGAGCCGAATCCTTCAAGTGATTGAAGATATCGGCTTTTCAGCCAATTCAGGCTTGTCTCACAAATCACCATGTTAAAAACATGGCAACTAGCAAATGTGGTGAGACTGATTTTAGCCGATTGCTGGAGTCGGCTTCCCTTGCAGTTGTTGATCCAACTATTTGTTGATAAATGTTGGCCATGGCTTATCCCCAGGACCAATTTTGATCTCTTCTAGTCCGTCAGCTGTTGTAAACTCATACCCCAGCTTCCTATCGCCTGCCAAATCATTGATGAACACCGGCAGAAGGTATGGTGAGGATGATTTTGGCCGATCGCTAGAATCGGCCTCCTTTCCCATTGCAATGTTTACTGAGAGTTTACAATTTCCTGGTACTCTGATATAGCTACGTGGCTTACTTGAGGTGAAATCCTTGCTTTTTATTTTTTAGGGCCGATCGCAGGGATCGGCCTTGCCACGTACGTCCGTAGACTCGGATCTTGCTACTCTGTCAGGCCAGTGGATAAGACCAGCCTTACCCCATTTTTTGTAGCTTCGATGCGTTTGCAGTCGTCCAGATTGATTCCAGAGAGCGGCTCTTGGTCGTTTGCTTCCCAGATGTTCATGGCAGCCAAAGAGATATCGACTGAATCATCTGCATGAACAACCTCCACTTCATCTCCATCCCATTGTATGATGCACTGATGCATTGTGGATGGGATGCAGCAATTAGCATGGATCCAATCCCTTCCTAACAGCACAACATAAGTGCTCTTGCTGTCGACGATGAAGAAGGACGTGGGGATGGTCTTTCGGCCGACAGTTAAGTCCACGTTCAGAACACCCTTGGCTTCGACGGTTGGCCGTTGAAGTCGCTTAGCGTGACGTTGGTCTTGATCGGATCTTCGTAGAACGTCCCAAACGTCGTAACATGGAGTACGGCATTATGTTGACTGCTGCTCCCGTGTCAACCAGCATCTTGCTAATAGGCTGCCCATTGATATAACCCTTTAGGTATAGGGCATTGAGATGCCTGTAGCTCTTTTCTTTTGGCTTCTCGAAGATAATCGGGTCGTGGACCGCAATCAAACCGCGCCACCGATACCTCTTCATCTCTCGGAGCACAAAACTCGACGGGAGAACGAACACCATGTTTGTATCAGCCGATGTCCCCGCATCGGCTTTTGTCCGCTTGGGTCGCCACACTTTCTTTGGTGGGCGAGCCTCCGTCTCCGGCGTTTGCTGAATTTTCACGGCCAGATCGGGCCGTGCTTTCCTCAACGTGTACGTGCATCGCGCCTCGGCTTCTTCCAAGTTCCTTAGCCGCTGCACTCGCGCTTTTGGGAGTGGCTGAGCCCATCGAGACACCACCTTGGTCGGTGATATCTATCTTCTTCTTCTGGCTCGTCGAAGTCTTCATCTTGAGATGACTCAGCTCGTTTGTTCTGAGGTGGGAGAGGTCCTAGTCGCTCGAACACTGAAACTTCATTTGTTCCCCTCTTCTTCTGTTTGCATTCTGGGCAGTTCTCGATTGTAGGCAATCGGCTCATTCCTGAGTCCCAGCAATGTTTGAAGAAAGGACAGTTCCAGTGCCTATCCACGTCCTCTCGCTCTCTTGACCTCCCTCTAGCGTGACGCTCATACCCTTCGTGTCGACGGTATTTCCTGTTGTCTGCATCAGACCGACGATATCTATCATCATCCTCGTCGTAGTGCCGACGTCGGTCGTACTGCTGCTCATACTTGTTGAGGAGATGTGCGGAGAGTGGTCGTTGGTACCGGACGCTTATCACCTCTTTCTCAGTTAAATACCGTCTGTCATCAAGCTGGGGTCGGTCGCGTGGATCGGCCTCCTTCTTATCCTTGCCACGAGAGTGACTACTCTCTGGCTTATCACCTTCATAGCGATCCGCAAACCCTGTCATATTGATACCAAACGAGAAACCTGGCTCGCGTCTTATGCACTGGCTGAGATCGACCATGTTGACTTCCGGAACGGCTGCGTGTCAACTCTCATGGCAAACTGACCGAATAGCAATCGGCCTTGCTCTATCGCCATCTGAATCTGTCCGCGAAGGACTTTGCAGTCGTTGGTGGCATGGGTGAACGTGTGATGCCACTTGCAGTATGGCTTGCCGTTCATCTCTTGTGGCGTGGGGATTTTGTGACCTTCGGGTAACTTCAGCTGTTTCTCCTTCAGCAGCAAATCAAAAATCTGCTCCGTTTTGCTCAAATCGAAGTCGAACCCCTTTTCAGTGCCCCGGTTGTTTCACCCACTTGCAGGACACGGGTTTTGCCCCCCGAGTCCACTCAGCTACGGCGACCTCCTGATCTCCTTCGAAATCTTCATCTTCGTCTGTCTCGATCAGGGCGAGGCGCTTGTATTTGTCCTGGTACAATTCTGGATGGCGCTGTTCATATGCAGTCAACTTCGAACCATGTGCGCCGGTGAACCGTACTCGCTTGGAAGGTCGGATCTTTGAGCGGCGCCGATAATCCTGCTACCGCCAGCTCGATCGCTTCTTTCTCGCTTAGGCGAACCGAATAACATCGGTTCTTGACGGTCCCGAACCTCTCGGATGTACTCAGATACCGTCTCTCCTCGTCTCTGCCGAACTTGGGTTAGATCGGCAAGGCTAGCTTCCGTGGCTTCTGAATGGTATTGTTCATGGAATTGCTCTTCCAGCTGCTTCCACGTCCGAATCGAGTTTGGTAGCAACGAGGTGTACCACCCAAAGGCTGGACCCGTGAGAGACTGCGAGAAGAACCTCACGCGTAGCTCCTCCGAAGCTGAGACCATGCCCAACTGTGCCAAGTATCGCCTCACGTGCTCGATCGAGCTGGTTCCTTCTGATCCACTAAATTTTGTGAAGTCAGGGAGCCGATACTTAGGTGGCAGCGGGATCAGGTCGTAGTCGTTGGGATACGGCTTGGAATAGCCGATCATCCTCTTCTTCGGCAATATGCCGAACTTGTCTCTCATGATGGCGGTGATCTCATCCACCGTAGGAGCTGCAGAAGCCGATCGTTCATAACTTGTACTGGTGGCATATTTAGTTAGCCACGCCTGTTTTTCAGCATCTGCTCCAGAACTGCTTCCTGCTCCAGCGACTTCTCCTGCCGTGACAGTCCTTCCTGCTGTAACCTGGGTCATCCAGTTGTTGCAGTCCGGCACGTATGTGCACACGTATCCATGTGGAACTTCCTTGGACGGCTCATACAGGAATTGGTAGTCGCCTGGATCACCTCCCTCCTTGTAGACGACATACGCCGGTGAACCTTATTGCTCGTGGAGCCGCAAACGTGTGTTGCGGTGGTGGCCTTGTGTAGAGCGGTACCTCCCCTTGGTGAGTTCCTAGAGCAGGACCTGACGGAGAGTACTTGTGCTTCGTGACTTCTTGCACCACATTGAGCGCGACACGCTCCGAGTATTCACCAAGCTCTCAGCATGCCGATGAAGAGAGTGAGCAACGGCATAGTTGACTTCCTGTCGCAGGGCTCTGGTACGTTCATCCGAAGGGAGAGATAGATCTAGTCCATCTAGCGCGCCTTCGGGTTGGAACCCTTTGAACTTGATCCCGTGCGAACGGGTTTTCTCGAAAGCGCCGATGAGATCGGCTTCCGGGATGACCTTGAGCTCGTCATATCTCTTCTTATGCTCAGGAGGCAGATCCTCATACTTGACTGGTTCTCCCGCAATCTGAGGTGCAGATGACGACATGGTTGTTGCGGAAGATTTTCCCGATGTCCCACCGGGCGTGCCAGAATGTGTTGCCTGCCAAAGCCCACCGGCGAGCAGTGGTTAAGCAACACGAAGAGCCGGGAGGCTTCCAAGGCGGCAGCGGGCCCTGGTCCCTCGACGTCGTCCCGCAAATGCTCCGGCACACGACCTGGCGGCTGCAAGGGCGTGCCACCTGACCTATACCTAGCCAGGAAGGTGTGGATTGCTTCGATTAGTTCCCTGCATGGCAGACACGTAAACATTAAATACGAGCCCTATCGGCTCTCAGGTTGCCCTGTGGATCGGCTCAAAGAGCCGATCGCCCCATGGTTCATGTTGGATTTTCGATGACACGGGGATCCTGCTTGATCACAACAAAGCTAAACCAATCTACGACAGTTTAGGGTTTTCACCGTATGATCGGAACATCCTACGCGTAGTTGAGCCTAATAGACACGAAAGATAACGGAAAGCTAACCCTAAAAGAGGCCTAAAAACCAACATAACGTTAATTCCCGGAACATCCCTCCTAGGACTAGCAAACCATACCTAACGCACTACCGGATCGTTCAACCCGTTTGCAAGGCCTAACCATACGGATATTAAACTAATCCTTGATGAACAAGGAGCAACTATAACAGATCGGATCTACTAAGTCAAGAACAAGCAAGATGCTGCCCTTACACCCAGATAGGTGTAAGGGCAGCTAGATGTTGAGGGACGGCATAGCTAAGCAGATATATGCAAGAAAAGCATCTACGCAAGCCCCAAAACACCTATGGTAAATAGTGCTACTCGCCATCAACAACGCTTCAGTACGAGCAACACAAGGTAAACGAATAAACGTTAGTGCTGCCTAGATCGCAAGATGCGATCTAGGCAGACATGGTGCTTACCCGGGAGAAACCCTCGAAAGAAGGGGTGGCGATGCGTCTGATTTGTGTTTGTTGTGAACGTGATTGTCCTCCTTTTCCGATAACCCTAGATACATATTTATAGTCCAAGGGACTTTCTAATTTGGACGTGCACCTAACCGTGCACGAGTTAAACTCTATCTTTTAATCTAAACTACAATGCGATCTACTATATTACAGATACATAGACAATTAAGCCCAAACTCTTCATGCAAGGCCGCTTCAAAGACGCTCCACGTGTATATCCTTCAAGCCCATCTTCACTTACGCCCCATCTCCTGATTTGGCCAAAATCCGGTGATAACACATCCTCGGACTCCTCCCCTTCTGAGCCATCCAACACGTCAGCCAGATGCACAGTGGGACGGCACCGGGGTCCACTGCCAGCTCTAGGATTGGCACACCATCCACCGTGTCCAGGCCCGGAGGAGCCTCTAGCCCATCTTCGGAAGCAAGGCCCAGCCCAACTATCTCGCAGCCATCATGGTGTTGGGGCTGGTCACCTTCCTCCCCCAGGGCTGGCGCCAACTCTTGGGCCGTCCTGGGCTCATCCAGGACCGCAAAGGCAGCAAGCCCCAGCTGTGGACGTGGCACAAAGGGGCCCGCCCAGGCCTCCAGAGGCGACAGTTGGACCGAAGGGGGCTCCACTGGCGTCGTCGCCAAGCCACGGCGTGTAGCGGCAGGTAGGACCAGAACCGACCCTACCCACACGCCATCATCGCCATCATCCTCGCCCGTCGCCAGCCCCACAACAACCTCCTCCACCTCCGATCCCACTCCTGCACTGTCCTCTTGCGCGGCCATGACAGGCGCGCAGCTGACCAGGTCCCTCCTGTCGGTCGGCTCTGAGCCACCTCCCAACGGCTCCGAGCCAGGTGACAGCACACCCTCATGTCGGTCGGCGCTCAAAGCAGCCAAAGCCCGCAGCCGCCGCACTTTGCGACCTCCTCTCCCTTTCCTCTTCTTCCTTTGCACAGGTGGGGCTTGGTCGCCGACGACCACACCAGACGACAAAGTCCTGGTGGTCCCGCGCCCTCCACCACCAACCTGGCTCGACGAGGAAGCGCCGCCACCATCCGCCGCCCATGGCAGCAAGTCCGGCGAGCCAACTGTGTAGTTGTACTGCCGCCGCGACGGCCACGCCGACGTGCGCCCACCGTCACCATCCCCACGACCACCGGCTTCACCACGTGGAGCAGAACGGCGGAAGTCCGTCGTCTGCGTCACGTGCACGAGGAGAGGGTACGTCAGGGTGTTGATATGCGGCGGAACGACCGTGTCTGCCGGCGCCGCCAAGTCAGCCAGCGACGGTGGGTCATCCGGCTCCACCACATGCAGGTCCACCTCGCGTGGCACCGCCGCCGGGTCCAAGCACCAAGCCGAGAGGCGGAAGATGCCCATGTCCGCGCGGCTGCGCGTCAGCGGGTGTAGGCGGTCCACCCACGCCGACGGAGCAAGCACGGCCTCCGCCGTGGCGAGACTCCATGCATTTGCCCGCACCCCTTCGATCTTCAGCTCGGTGTGCACACATAGACCACCGGAGGCCGCGTGCGTGCGCCTCGACCACGGCCGGAGAAGGAGCCGAAAGAAAGGCGACTCGTGCACACCCTCCCCAAGCACCCTGTCCTTGTCACCCACCGAGGCGAAGTAGATGAGGAAATCCTCCGGCCGGTGACAATGGACGGAGAAGCACACCGGCGATAGCCCATGGATGTCCTCCAGCGCATGCGCCACCTCCTCCGTGGTGACCACCCGCCGAACGCCAACGATGACGGCGAGCAGGGCCCTCGAGAGAGCCTCCTCCTCTTGGTCGATCGCCGCCGTGCGCGGGACGATGCACACCGCGCGCGCCGGGCGCCGCGCGAGCTCACCTCCAACCGCCGTGGCGCGCAGGGCAAGCGGAGCCACCTGCTCGTCCGCGCCTCTGCGAGGCCTAGGGGCGTCGACGGCGCGACTGGCCGCCGGCAGCACAGGCACCACGACGCGGTCAGCACCCACCGGCCCCTGCATCCTTGCACGGGCAGCGCCCTGGCCCTGCTCGCCGCGCACAGCAGCAGCATCCTGGCGCCCCGTGGCGCCCCTTGGCGGCGCAGCCTCACGACGCGGTTGTGGCAGTTCCCGTTGTGGCGCGCCGCCCCTACGCGCAGCGTCGCCCCTGAACGGTGCCACCTCCCTCCTCGCGACGGCGCGCTCATGAGGAGCCGCAGCCCGCGCACCCGTAGCAGCCTGGTAACCCTCCGGCGCACGCGCACGAAGGGCACCGGCGCTGTCAGCAACCCTCCGGGACCGACCCTCGCCTTCGCGGGGACGCGACGCAGGCGCCCTCGACCCCGGCAGCACGGCGGCCTGGCGACCCTCCGGCGCACGCGCACGGAGGTCCCTGGCGCCTTCGACGATGCGACGGGCCTGCCCCCCATCATTGACCCTCTTCCGCGCGGGCTCCTCCCCGTCCGGCGGCGTGCTGCGCCGCGGCGGACGGGGGAGGGCGCACTCCCGCGCCATGTGACCTGCGTCGCCACAGCGCAGGCACACCGGCCCCGTGGTGCACTCGGCGGCGCGGTGGCCCGGGCGTGTGCAGAGCAAGCACATGCCTTGGAAGTCGTCGTACGCCCCGGCGACGCGCCTCGGACGCGCCTCCCGCGCCGCCACCTTCTTCCCGCCGCGGCGACCCCTGGCGCGCTTGCGGGTCACGTGGGAGGGCTCCTCCCATGGCGCGCCTTCGTCTTCCTCCTCGGGCAACTCCTCCAGGTCATCAAGCTCGTCAAAGGCCTCACCTTGCACTTCTTCTTCGCACCTCACCACCGACCGCACCTCCACCCTGGTCCTGGACGACTCCGGCACCTCCGCGCGCGCCGTGGCCCGCTCGCGAGCGCCTCGCGGTACGACCTCGGGGTCTCCTCCGAGTCCGACCCGCGCCCTCCCCGCCATCGATCCTCACGGCCCCGCGGGCTCACCAGCGGAGAGGGGGAAGGGGAAGGGGAGGGGGTGGGTGACGCCGACGGGGTGGCCATGGTCACCGCCGCCGGCGGGGATCGGGAGGTGTCCCTCTCCCCTGCTCTCTCGCCGCTCGGTCGCCCTCCTCGAGACCTCCGCCTCCGCCGGTTTAGTTATATTTGATATTGAATTTTCATCATCATATCAAACCTCTAGGTCTAGAATGATTTGAACCCTAATCGACATGGGAGCCGAACTTGTTATGGTTATGTACGCTCACATTTAGTGTCCACAACCCTATCGCAACTGTAAAGATCCTTACTCATGGTTTAGTGCCCACAACCCTGCTTGTACGCTCTTCTGCTACGTCTGAACTCAGTGTTCTAACTGACCCAAAATCAGAGATCTTCGGATCCATGTTATAGTCCAAGAGTATATTACTCGGTTTCAAGTCCCTATGGACGATCCGTAACATGGAGTCTTTGTGCAAGCCCCTTTTTTACCCCTTTGATTATCTTGAGTCGTTCAGTCTAGCACATGACTTTTTATTCTGTCTATAAAATGTTCAAATAATTATTGTCTCTTAGATAAAAATAAGTGCAACTTATATTCTGCTCTGAACGAAACTACGGTAGAGCTACTGTAACCTTAAATTTAGTTGTTGGCGTTTTAAATTCCTGCTCACATTTATAGGAATTAAATGGTTTGGATGTCTTTCCTGACAAGCAAAAGAAAGGGGAGAGTTATATGACGAATCAGTTCGGCAATATAACAACTGGTGCTAAAAGGATATACTCCCTCCGTCCGGGAATAATTTTACGTTTTCTTTTTTGAAAGTCAATTTATTCAATTTTGACTAACGTTTTACACAAAAATAGCACATGTGTGACATCAAATTATTATATTATTAAACTATATCTCAAGATGAATCTAGTAGCACTATTAATTTAGTGTCATAAATCTTGATATATCATCGTCTGAGCTAACACCCAACAACTCCTCTAGCGTCGACAAATGAGTCTCAAGAATCGCTAGAGTGTGCTATGAATCAGATGCCGCAAGGTCGATGACATTGCCCTAGCTCCGAGCACTGAGGAATGCTTCTCGTCCACGTGTCAAACAACGCGAAGTCGATGTAACCAAGAGTGTATTCACAGAGAGGCATGGTGTTGATGTGAGATGAAGCCGGCAGGAAGATCGAGTGAGGCATTTTATAGACACAGATGCAAACGGCATGAACATTATGAGAGCTCGTACTTTCGTCGATTTCAAAAATAGTAAGAGATATTAAGATGGAAAATGTGGAAAAAACACTACACATGAGCAAATTATAAAAATCCGTTTGAGATTGTGCTTGGGAAAAACGGCGCTCGGTATAAGTGAATCTTAGGTAAAACTATACACACTGTTATTCTAAGTTAACCGTGTGCTATTAATTGGTTAGCACTGACCATGTACTACTAAAGTGTAGCTGTTTCTGAATAATCAAACACGGTCAAAGATTGCCATTGTTCTTTAATCTTTATCCAAAAAAATTAATAGTTTTGTCTTTTCTATCCTTTCATAAGGCCATCTATGCTTATCTCAGAAAAGAAAGGGTGCTATAGCAAAATGGTCGATGCACTTAACGTTGGTTAACCCCAACGCCCATATGGACAAGGGGTTTGTGGCCTGGGGTTTCTGTTGTGCGCAGCAGTGAGGGAGGCCGGAGGGGCGGCGTCGGCGGAGTCGCCAAGCCATGTGAGAGCGAGCTAGTGGAGAACTGGAGAAGCGAGACCACTCCTCCGCCCCCGCTCTTCCTCTCCGACCAGCCATGGACCCCTCTGGTCCGCACCCGCAACCCGCCTCTTCTTCTCCCCCCTGTGGTACGTTCGTGCTTTCTTTTTGGGGGCATTTTTTTCTGGTCAGGCTCTGCGTATGGAGGCGTTTTCTCAGGCCTCGATTCGCCGATCGGCGAGTCGGGCGGCCGATTCCCTGCGTGCTGTTTTTGTGGGGGAAGATTTGGCCTGTCTGGTACTCTGGTTGCGATTCAAGCCTTTAGGGCTCGTCCCGTAATCGTGTTTTATCTTACCCGCATTTACTCTGCTCGGTCGCGGATTCTAGGTCATGGCACCATCATGGTTGCTATGCTGTCTAGGCTGCAATGCACGCGTGTGTATTTTTACTCACCGGTCGGTAGTTATAGGCTTGTCTGTACTGATTTTACCTTGGTGACGATGGTCGATGAGCAAGAACCAGAAATCTTGATTTTTTCCCCCAATGTTTTATGTTCAGGTTCATATACACGCACGCGGTTACCATTGCTGCATTGCGTTTAATTTGCTTTGGGTAGATGGCAATTGTGCCTTCGCTCTGCTTTGTGCCAGGAATGGGTAGATGATTTATGGCTGTTACTGTCCGTGTCCCGGTTAAGAAGCCGTAAGGTTTACATCGGGTTTCCATGATGAGTATGTGAGTAAGAATTTTACTGGTGGATGTGGATGGATGGTGGATCTATCCAGCACATGATTCCGATTTTGTATGATTTCCACTAGCATTTGTGGTGAATTGCCACCCTCTCCTTCTCAGTTGGTGTAATAAACTCAAAATATTGCACACCAAGGGCATGATCTCGTTAGTTACGAGTAGAGGACATCACATATATTAGATGCCTGCGCTTAATTTAAATCAAACCCATGCTAGTACTATATAACACACATGATGCATGAAGAAATCATTTTCTGATCCCCTCTTTTTTTTACGTTGTAGCATCTTCTGACAACAATATCATATCTTATAATAAAAGGTAAAGAGTGGAGTAGTACTGGTTGGCTGACTTTATGTGTTAGTGTGAGGCATTCTTCATAGATCCAGTTTATATGTATGTAGTGTACTTTCATCTCAGGCGATTATCTATTATGTTTTGGAAGAGATGTGCAATACTTATAACGTTTATCTTGTTCACCATTCGTGGGAGAACATAATGTTGGTTACCACTCTACCACTACTGTGTTTTTTCGCTAGCAGTGACTGTACCCTTCTGGTTCTCCAGGACTTATTGCTGATCCAGCTAAATGCCGTTTGCTGAGTGTTGATGCAAAGAGAGAACTTGTCCGTGAATTGTCAAAATGTCCAGATAAAGCACTTGAACTGTTGCATGAGTGGTCACGCCGTGATATTGTACAGATATTCTGTTCCGAATTCTGCAAGGATAGAAAATATGAAGTGATGTCAAAACAGTTGATACTAAATTATCTCTTCAATGCTGTGAATGGGAAGTCACATGGCCATGGGAAATGCATGAAGAGGTCAGGCCCTGAGCCAAACTCAAGTAACATCCAGTTACCTTGCAAAAGACAGAAAAAGAGTGATGTACCAGTGCGTCCAGTTATTGCAAACACTCCAGTAACAGCTGATATAACTGGACCAACAAACATTGCACACTCTTGTGAAAATTCAGCTTGTAGGGCTGTTCTTGCTCCAGCAGATAAATTTTGCAAGCGTTGCTCATGCTGTATTTGTTTTAAGTACGACGACAATAAGGATCCTAGCCTGTGGCTGTCCTGCAATTCAGACCAACCCTTGGAGGAAGAGTCATGTGGATTGTCGTGCCACCTAGAATGTGCATTCAGGGATGAAAGATCTGGCATTCTGCAGAATGGACAGTCAAAGAAACTTGACGGTGGTTATTATTGCACCCACTGCAGGAAACAAAATGATTTGCTTGGGTATTTTCTGTAACATTTTTCACTTACAATATTATCTATGCTAAAGTTAGAATTAGCTAGCTGCACATATCCGTTCAAGTACTTTTGATTCCAGTCTTACTTGTTAGCTGCCTTATCGCATCAGTGTTATTCACGCAAATATCTCCACCATGATTCACTCATTTGGGTTCAGCTTATAGCCTTTCATAATAAATAGTTTTTTCCTGTTACTATACATTATTGCTTTTCATTCTATGGTAGCTAAGAGAAATGAAAGAGCGGGGCAATTTTTTTTTACTATGCTGCACACGTCCTCTTTTTATTTTCTCTGAGCGTGGCTTGTATTTTCACCTTGTGTGATTTAAATGAACTTCAGGGCTGAAGTTAGACTTGTTTTGCCCTGATTTTTCCAGTTTGATCAAAGTATAGTTAGTAAGGATGACCGTGTAATTTGATTTTCCCAGGTGTTGGAAGAAACAACTATTGATAGCAAAAGATGCTCGGCGGTTGGATGTGTTGTGCCATCGGATATTTATTAGTCATAAGATCCTCATATCTACTCAGAAGTACTTGGTCCTCCATGAGATCGTGGATACATCATTGAAGAAGCTGGAGGGTGAGCTTGGTCCGATTACTGGCCTTCCAGACAAGGGCCGGGGAATTGTTGGTCGTCTTGCTGTAGGCACTGAAGTTCAGAGGCTTTGTACCCGTGCTATAGAGACTCTGGAATCTATGTTAAATGGTGCATTAACTGCTGGCTCGCACATTCAGAGTAAGTGTCCACCTTTTCCATTTTCTAATCATCATATGCCTGTAATTGGTATGAATGTTTATGCATAACTTGTAATTCAGGTTCTTGTATGGTATCATCAGACTTCATAAAGGTTGAGGATATATCCCATGATTCTGTCACGGTAGTTTTTGACCTGGATGTATGCCCCACGCTCTCTCGGGGTTTAACTGGCTTTAACTTGTGGCACCGAAAGGCTAGTGAAGAAGATTATCCCTCAAACCTAACAGGCAGAATACCGATGCCAGCAAGAATATTAGTGGTCAGAGGACTTGCTCCATGTACGTCTTATGTCATCAAGGTTGTTGCATTCACTGGCTCAAAGAAGATTGGGTCGTGGGAAGTTAGGACAAATACCATTGGCTGTTCCAAGGGGCTGGATGCCAAAGATTCTTTGCCAGTGGATGTTGGAAAAGATCCAAATAACAGAAGCGTGAAGGTAAGTAGTAGTGGTCTGTCCAATCCTTCTGCAGAAGGTGTGGAATCAGAAAAAGTCAGGACTGATTATATTGATCTTACGAGTTCGTCAAATAGTGATGTTGAATCCAATCACTCTCGAGATCGAAAGATAGATGTTGCTGTGTTAACTGAAGTTGATGGGCCAGATGGAGAACCTACGGTACCAGCATCAGGTTTGGACGACAACGAAAAAGAACCTGGTTCAGCTGCTCAAGCAGCTTTACTAAAGAGGTCCACGGAGTTAATGGCGTGTGGTCAGAGAGCTTTGAAGCAGAACATGGGAACAATTGGTTCGGAGATTGCATCACATGCACACACCATAAACAAGTCGGTTGCTCTACCTGATTACCACTGCTCATTGCTACCCGCCATGCGGAAAGAAACTGAAAACTGCAAGCTGGTTTCTGGAATGAGCTTTGAAGCAAAATCTGGTGATCAAGATGACAGTTCGAAGACTGAAACAGACCCAGGGTGTTTGCCATGCAAAAGAACCCCAGGGAGAACTGAGGATGGTGGACACAAGGATGGACGTTCAGAACCTAGCAGATCTGCTCAAGTATCTTCTCTTCTGAAGTCCTCAAACTCGGTGCATCACAAACAGGTTATTTCATTTGAGAATGCGCCTGGCTCACTGGCTCCCAGAACAAGAAATGCTATCGAATCTGGCAATAGGATTATGGGAACAGGCTTTGGATCAAACAACGACGACCGTGTTCCTCAACCTGTCCCTCTGAAACCAGGAACAAAACCATGGAGTCCATCAAGCAGTAACCCCTCGGGAAAACCCGATGACATTGAGCAAACCGATGAAAGTGCTTATGTGTTCTGTGTCAACGTGATCAGGTGGCTGGAATGTGAGGGTCACGTCGAGGCCAACTTCAGGGTGAAGTTCTTGACATGGTTGAGCCTACGAGCGACTCGGCGGGAAAAGAAGATAGTTAGCGTGTTTGTGGACACTTTCATTGATGACCCCGCAAGCCTTGCTGGCCAGCTAAGTGACACCTTCTCAGAGGCAATCTACAGCAAGAGGACGCCTATGGCGCCATAGAGTCTCTGCATGAAACTTTACACTGACAATGGAGTTTTTTTGTGTGAGCGAAATGGAAGTTTTCCCGTACTTTGTTAGCTGATCCTTGCATCAACTTCTCACTGGAATCTTATCCACTGTAGTAGTTAGTTTTGTTAACTTCCCGCCTTTAGCTGAAAGTTCAACATGTTAACCAGTATGTAGCATCAAGAAATTTGCAATCCAGAATAGCGCCATTTTGAGATCCTAATGTGTATGTAAGTGTGCGCAACTATATCTAAAATCAGGTTCTGTGCTTCTGATTGTCAAGTTGATGTTTGATGATTCTCAATTTGAATGCGCCGGCTAGTTTTGGTTTGCCATCTATGACACTTGATTGATCCAGCGTCAAGTTCCAACATCCCTATTTCTGAATACCGTAGAAAATAGGAACAATAGTATGAAGAGATCATATGGTGGTACCACATAGTGCAAGACTGTTAACACTGTTTCTGGATCAAACCAACTATGGTCAAGCAAATAAATGAAATGAATAAAAAAAACTGAAAAGAACGGCCTTCTTTTTATAGGGACATGGGGAATATCTAGTCCCTTATATGGGCATTCCTGGTTAAAACTTGCTAGGATAGCAACGACAAAAGTTGGAACATTATACATTTATATTTCGAAGTAGCTGACAGAACATTAGTTTAGTACACCACAAACATGTTTACTCACTCACAAAACTGAACTTAATATCTACAATATTGTATACTATCTCATCCTTTTACTCTAAACTGAACTTAATATCTGTAATCTTGTAGACTATCCCAGCTGTAAAGATCCTTACTCATATTTTAATGATATATGATACTGAATGTTCATCATCATATCAAACCTCTGGGTCTAGAATGATTCGAACTCTAGTCGACATGGGAGCTGAACTCGTTATAGTTATGTCTATTGTCCTGCTTGTTTGGCCCATGTATGCCGACGACGTGTGTTCACCAGCACACCCTTTACTCAGTGCAGTAGGCTGCTTAGGTTCCACTGGTAAGCTCATGGTTTCAGAGTTTAGCATTGCAGCAACATCAGTCATGGTGGGCCGATCTGCTGGATCTTCCTGAGCGCAAAGCAGTGCCACCTGAGTGCACCGCGTAATATCGGCGATTTCATATACGTTCCCTAATGCCGGATCCACAAGCTCATGCAACCTTTGCTCCTTCCACATATGCCAGGCCTGAAATAATTTTCCAATAAACTTCACATGAGAGAACTGCAATGCAAATCCAAATTTATAAATATATATGGACCCAACAGCAACACAGGCAATCGTGAGTGTATAACCATACGAAATCTTGCTTGAAATATATGTTCAGTTCACTCACGTCTCGTACAAGTTCACCAACAGTATCTCCTCGCTTGTCGAGTATGGTATTCTTCCGTCCGCTAATGATCACCAGAACCAAGACGCCGAAGCTGAACACATCTGTCTTCATTGAGTAAACTCCTTCAGATGCATACTCCGGTGCTTTGTAACCACTGAAAGGTAACAGAAGAGATTAAAACTGCAATACTGGAACATCTGGACATGAATGATGGAATCTGTAGAGATTGATAAATTATGCAGCTTATACCTAGTCCCCACAACCCTGATTGTACGCTCTTCTGCGACGTCTGAGCTCAGTGCTCTAGCTGATCCAAAATCAGCAATCTTTGGGATCATGTTGTAATCCAAGAGGATATTATGTGGTTTTAAGTCTCTATGGACGATCCAGAACCTGGAGCCTTTGTGCAGGTAAACAAAGCCCTCTGTTAACCCTGCGATTATCTTGAGTCGCTTAGACCAGTCTAGCAATGGCCCTTTTGTTCTGTCTGCAAAATATTCGAATGGTGATTACCTTTTAGATATAATAATTGCGATTTCCATTCTGATGTAAACCAAACTACAATAGGTTCAAAACCGGTTATAATTTGAGCAACAAACAATAAGGTGAAGCTAGAGGCCTAGAGCTTATGTACCTATTTACTACTCCCCCTGTTTCGAAATAGATGTCTTCCTAGAGTTGGTCACTAGAATATTTTCCTCCCCTAAGCAAGGCATCCAAGTGCAACAGAAGCTCCTTGGAACACGATAACTAAAATTGCATCGGAAGTATAGAAAGACAAGTATTTTACCAAATAATTGGATAAGCTAAAAGGACATCAATTTTGAAATGGAGGGAGTAGGAATTAAATGAGGTGTGCGTGAAAATTAACTCCGATAAGGGAAAGCGTACCAGATATGTAATGGTCCAAGGAACCATTTTGGAGGAACTCGTAGACAAAAATCCTTTCTTTCCCATGGACGCACCACCCCAATAACCTAACCAGATTGATATGCTGAAGCTTTGCAAGCTGCAACTCACTGTCAAAATCGAATATTGTTGCATGCTTATCAAGCCGTTTAACGGCAACCATAAGTCCATCAGGTAACTGGCCCTGCAATGGTTACTAAGGGAGTTCAAATAACAGTCTCTCAAGTCTCAACAGAAATCAGTAGTTTATTGTAATGGCAAGGAAGACATGCATTCACTTCGTTAGTTGCTTTCTATGTTAGCTAAAATGCTACCTTGTAAACTGTCCCAAATCCACCACACCCAATTATTGCCTTCTCTGAGAAATTGTTTGTAGCATCCGCGATCTGAAAGAAGTTGAACTTTGCAAAACCCACACAAGCCTCTTCTATGCGAGTACAAAGCTCCACAAGTTCTTCAATGTCAAAGAGTTTCTGCTCTTGAAGGTCCACGGTTCCTGACTCATGGATAATGTATCCTTGTCACCAATGGGATGACATAAAAACTCGCGTGACTAAGAGAATACAAAATTATGGACAACACACTCCTTTGCTTGTTAAATTCATCATCAACTCATCCTAATTACAAGAGTGCGATCTTACGAAGACAAATAGAGGCTGATACAAGAAGTCGTAAAATATATTGATGATGTTTCTATCACTCAACTCGAATGTTTCATGTAGGCCGGCATAAGCCCGCCGCAGTCCCGGGATTTTTTTTTTGTTTCAAGTAGTTACTAAATGGAGTAAATATGTACCAAAAAGGAACTTTTCAGTATAGGATTGAACTTATCAGTATAGAATTGTATATTGAGTAATTTGAAGTTCATAGTTTGTATTGTGCAGATGTTGTTTTTCCCCATTAGCTAGTGCTCTTTCACACGTGCTTATTAACTTCTATCTGGCCACAGTTGAATCCTATGTGACGACTCAATGTTTACTCATGATTTTTTTTGCATGTATAACCTAACAAGCACGGATACGGCAGAAACTGCCGAACTGACATCCTGATACGGTGGGATACAGGGATACAGCGGGATACGGCAGTATACAAAGAACAATATCAAAACCCATTGTACTGCCAATTTTATTCTCCATTCCAATATATCAAAAAGATGAGCAGCGGGGGTATTGCTATGTGATAGAAATAATAATAAAGCAATTCTAAAATTCTTTCAGCAAATAACTTTAAAATGAAACTTAAATCTATTAGTTTCCATATCTGAGTCGATGAGTAGGCAGTTAGGAAATCCATAGAAGTAGCTATTTACCTATGAATGGTTGGTCTCCAACATTGCGAAGTTTAGTAGCTCGCTGAACACGTACTTTACTGAAATCCGAAGCTCTTGTTGAAAACCTAAAATTAGGTAAATCTCACCATTACTATATGTCCATATCCATACTTCACCTACCAATCGTTTTAACGCAGTCCTAAGAGTGGCATAATTTGGACATCCGAGTCTATCTAACTGAAAGAATTTCTGGCACAGTTACATGACTTAAGCTTCACACCTGTTCATTTTAAGAGGGAAAACATCATGCTTATCAACAAAGATACTAGAAAATTTTCAAACGTAGTAGTATATTTTTAGTTAAACACACTCATATCTTAATTTCAAGCTGATTGATCCAGTTTACATATACATTGCGGATATAATATACTACATATTTTACAAGTTGTATCACTAGCTCCGAACCAGTACCAGTTCTATGATCTAGATCAAGCGGTAGTCACTAGTATACCAAGTATTGTCAAGAATCATAGTTATCTTGTCACTTATCACAATGTCAGCATACACAGTGGTTAACCATCCACATTGTTATTTGATCAGAATAAGCAATACACTGCATAATGATGAATGTTTACGGAGTAATACACTACATAAAGAAAACTATCTGACCTGGTGCGACAGTTTGAAGTATCTGTGACCACACTGAGCATCCCCTCATCAACCTAGACAAACATAGCAAAAAAGATAAATATTTTTGATGAACAATTGACCAGCACTGGTTGTAAGAATTATGATGGAGGTTAGCTTTGGACGTATTACAAATCTGGAACAGCCTACGAAATCGGAGTTTCTAAATTCAAATCTATCTGTTTAATTGGCAGTAAGAAATTGCAATTGGACTCCAGTTCAGACACAATAATGCCCAATTGCCCATGGTCACTCGAACGGATTAGTTCAGACGTATTATAATCAAACGGATCACTCTAAAATCAGTGCTACACCCAATCACAAGCTTCAATTTTGAAACGAAAAAATTACTCACCAAATTACTACCAGGTACTACTAACAAGAAAGAAACTGAAGCGCACCTTGACAAGACGACCATCCGTAGAATTGTCCACGAGGGCGATGAGCGGGATGAGGCGGATGAACATGTCAATCTCGTGCTGCGCGTCGCGGAGTTCCTCCGCCATCCGTGCCCCCAGAAGCAGGCGGCGGAGGTAGCCGAAGTCTTGGCACGCGCTGACGAGCGCGTAGCACCGCCGCAGCGCGCCGCCGAGCTGCTCCAGCGGCCGCCTGGTAACCTCCCGCCGCATCAGCTCCGAGAGCTCGAGCTCCCTGAGCAGGCCGCCGACGAGCTCCACGTGCTGCGCGAGCCGCACGCAGGCGTCCCGGTGGCGGCGCGCCACCAGGGCGGCCTGCACCACCATGGACACCAGCCCCAGCGCGTCCACGCCGACCAGTTGCAGCACGTTCGAGGCCTGCCCCAGTGTGCCCCAGGGGTGCTCGAGGAGCTGTCCCATGGACTCGCCATGCTCGCTGCTTCCGGCTCCTGCACCCTACAGCCTCTCCCAGCGGCCAGGTCTCGTCGCCGACATTGACGGGGGCGGGCGCGACAGGTATCTACTAGTATTACTGAGCTTGACGGAGACTTTGACTGAGCGTGCCATATTTCTTTATTTCCTTTTTATTTTCCAGGAAAACTGGTCTCGGCGTCTCACAATGTAAAGCCCGGCCCGGCCCATTTAGCCCAATCCAGCTTTTACTTGACATAAGATGATGTTTTTTCTCCACCACGTGAGCGGCCCACCACCCGTTGTTGTCACTAGCGGCCCATGTTGGATCCGTGAGCTCCTTTGGGCTCAAGTGACAATGCTAAGTCCTGATCTCGTCGAACCACCAGTCAGTTCCTATGCGGATGCCGACGTCCGTTGACAGCCATCTTTCAGCCGCCGCTGCTCAGTAGGTGCATGTCCGGCGGCACAGAATAGCGTGCTACGTACAACATCCATGTCTATGTGACGGTGAGGCTTCCACGGCCGAATCCGTTGGCGGCGAGGATGCTACGGCAACTGCTTGGAATTGTTTGCATGTGGGGAGGAGAGGGATTATATTGGAGTTTCGTCAAAATATTTTGGCCGAAATTCGGCGAGTCATCGGCGAAATGTGTTGGCGGGAGGTGATGTTTTTCCAACTGCCAGCGCTCAGGGTGCAGGTGGACATGTCCGTGGACCGGCCCGCCTCAGCCATAACAGCCGCAACTCTAAAATGCAGGAATAGCAGGAGCCCACGGACAGACGCGCGCGGGCTGTGCCGGTCCAGCAGGTTATGCAGGAATAAAAGCCCACGGAACTTTTAAAAGGCAGTTTATCAGCTACGCTCGACCTTTCAGGTTGGAACAGGCTGTTGCGGCTGAGTGGGTGACCGAACGCGAGTTGTTGTGGCCACGACATACATGCCGATGAGAACGAGGAGCGGTGCAGCCTATTTGAATTAAGGAAATTTCCAACGGATCCACCCAAAAAAGATGATAAAAGTGTTCACGGGTGTTTGTTTGCGTTGGTTCGCGGACACCAAATTAGTTTTTACAGGGCTTTCGAGTCTGTTTGCGTCAGGAGTATGTTGAACAGGCCAACACAATTTTTTCTCCTGACAACGTCAACGTCAGTAAAGGCAGTTTAACGTCTTTCCGCCGGTGATTACTGCCTACCGCGCGGGGGCAGCGGTTCCCGCGCGTGGCCAGTAGATTGGTGCATTTTTGCTGCCGTTTCGCACGCGGGAAGCGGCTTGCGGGCGATCGGCATTTCTCGCCCCACCGTGCCTATATATGGTCGACGCCGGCAGGCGAGAAGGACACACCTCAAATCATCCATGGCCGAGCATGACCGCACCTGGGGTCCCCTTGTTGAGATGACCCGCTGCGCCTACCTGGATGATCCGGACCTCGCCGCCATCCACACGAGGGAGGAGTTCGTAGAGGAGCAAACGACCGCGTATGGCCGCCAGGCTGAGCAGCTGGAGGCGAACGCGGCGGCGACCATGTCCCACCTCCAGGCGAAACTTGCGGAGGCTAGGGTGAAACTAGCGGCGGCGAGGGTGGTGACGGCGGCGGACAAAACCGACCTGGCGGCGGCCCCAGCCGCGGACGCCATCATCCACACCGTCGACGACGACGTCGGTTGGAGGAGGCGCTGGCGCGAGAGGAGACGGAGGAGGAGCTGGCGTGCGTGAAGGGGGTGGAGGTGGCGTCGAGGGAGGCGATGGCGGCGGCGTAGAGAGTCCAATGGGACTCCGCTCTGGTCAAGGCCATCGAACGCCGCCGGCAGGGCGAGGAAGCCTCCCGGCGACGCCGGGTGGCGCATGGCGGTCGTTGCCCTGATGCGCTCCAATAGTAGACCTGTATGCGTCTCAGCGGACATGTCGGCTATTGTGCGTCACGATTCAAAACGGTGAAGTTAAGCTATCTTTTTAGTACGCCTTAGAGCATCTCCAGCCGCGTCCCCCAAACCGTCCCCCAAACCGCGCCGGATCGAGCGTTTGGGGGACGTGTTTTGTTCGTGCCGCGTTTGGGGGACGTCGCTCCCCAGTCGCGTCCCCCAAACAAAATTTTGCAAATTTTAAACTTAGCTAGATTCGATTAGATTCGTCCAAACTTACATAGATTCGAACGAAATTTGACTAAATTTAAACTAAACCTAATCTAGAACCACTTGCGGCGGCCGGAGGCGTCGTAATACTGCCGGAAGTTGTACATCTCGTCGGTGACGACCTCCCGCTTGACGCGCTCGTCGACGGGCTCGTCCACGGGCTCGTCCTTCACCAAGCCGCTTGGTCCTGCCTCGCCGTCGTCGGTGAGGTCCACCGGCGGCTTGCCGGAGTCGCGGATGGACATGGCGATCGCCGCGTCCGGGTCGCCCTCCGAGCGTCCTTGTCGTCCATGGACGCCAAGAACGCCGCCCGCAGCCCCGGGCAGTCCTCGGGGTCGTCGGCTGCCGGCGATAAGCCGCTCGCTGCCGCTCGTACTCCGCCGGCGGCGCCGCTCGCGACGCTTCCTCCGGCTCCTCCGTCACCTCCGGCTCGGGATGAGGAGGCGCCGCCGCGCCTCCCTTGCTGCCGCCCGCTGCCGCTACCGCCACGCCTCGTGTTGACGGGCGTCGCCGGCTCCTCCTTAACCTCCCGTTTGGGGACGGTGTAGGGCGCCGACGGGAACTGCACCGTCGCTGAGCGCCAATAACTTCCGTCGCGAGGTAGGCGACGGTTAGGTTAAAATTAATTGTGCCGCTGACGGGTCGGCCCCGCCACTCCCCGCCTCGCTTTTCGTTGTGTCCGGCGTCCCCGGTGCGTCCCCTGTGGGACGGGGACGGGCTCGGGGCGCCGGACACCGTATAGGGGCGCGCCGGACAAAAAAGGGCTTTGGGGGACGCGGCTGGAACGCTTTTTTGGTCCGGCGCGCCCCAAATCCCTTTGGGGGACGCTTTGGGGGACGCGACTGGAGATGCTCTTAATTGCTTCCGGTAAGTTTGTACCGCCACAAGGGGATCGAGCGTGAGGCCAGCGCAGGCAGTGAGGATCAGACGAACAGCAGCAGCCTAGCGACAAGCAGCCCGCGCGCAGCGGCACCATCGTATGGATGCTGGTGGTTGTGCAGGCTATTAGCAGGATAAGCAGGCCTAGAAGGTATATGCGGACTGTGCTCCGAAGCCCATTTATATATTGCAGGTTGTCCGCAAGGCCACTTTGGCTGTTGGAGCGGCGCGGCCAGAGCGGGCCTGCGGATGCCCGCGTCCACCTCCACCCTGCCCTGAGCCAGCGCGTTGACCATATACAAATTGGCATGTAAAATGCCTCCAAAACTTTATATATACTATAGATCGCGGGCTAACATTCGTGGTGCCCTGCAAGTGTAAGAATATTTACGGGCGTGTCTAAGTTAGCAAAAAAATCTTGTAAATCCTCACGCTAGCGTGCCAATTTACGGGTTTGACCAATTTAAAATTTAAGAGTCTGCTAGGGATGGTCTTGTACAAGTTGCTCCTGGGGTTTGTGGATTGGGGTTTCTGTTGTGCAGACACAAGTGAGGCCGGAGAAGCGGCAGAGGCGGCGTCGGCGGAGTCGCCAAGCCATGTGAGAGCCAACTAGAGGAGAACTGAAGGAGCGAGACCACTCCTCCGCCTCCCCGTCGTCGTCGCCATGGACGCTTCGCCGTACTCTGGTCCGCGCCTTATCCCGCGAACCGCCCCTTCTCCCCACTCTACTTTCTTGCCTAGCTTTTTTCTGGGGCATTCTCTTCTGCGTATGGATGCGCTTTCTTAGGTCTCGATTCACCGATCTGCGACCCGGGCGGCCGATTCCCTGCGTGCTGTTATTGTTGTGGGGGTGGTCTGGTTGCGATTCAAGCCTTTAGAGCCCGTCAATCGTCTTTTATCATACCTGCTCGGCTGCTCCTCCCCTGTTCGGTCGCGGATTGTAGGCCATGGCAATGTGGCATCATCATGGTTTCTATGATGTCCAGGGTGCAATGCACGCCTGTATTTATACCAGCTGGTCGCTAATTCAGAAGCTTGTCTGCAGTGAACTAGTGATTACCTTGCCAGAAATGTTGCTTTTCCCCCCAATGTTGTATGTTTAGGTTCGTGTTTTACACGTGGTTACCATTGCTGCATTGTATTTCCTTTGCATTGGGTAGATGGCATTGTGCCTTCACTCTGCTTTGTGCCGGGAATGGGGTAGATGACTTATGGCTGTTACTGTCAGTGTCCCGTTTAAGAAGGGGTAAGGTTTGCAGGGTACGCGTCGGGTTTCCATGCCGCGTTAGAAGGTATGTCAGAAGAATTTAACTGGTGAATGGATGGTGGATTTACCCGGCACATGATTTCGATGAGTATGATTTCCACCCACATTTGTGGTGAAATGCCACCCTTTTCTTGTCAAGTCGGTATAAAAACTCGAAATATTGCACACCATGGACACGCTCTCCTAGTTTAAGCTGTAATCTTCTGTACAACAATATCATATGAGATAATAAAAAGTGCAGGGGGGAGTAGTACTGATTTCCGACTTTATGTGTTATTGTGAGACATTCTTTCTAGATCCAGTTTTATATGTATCTAGTGTACTTTCCATTTCGGGCGGTTATCCTTTTCTTCACCATTTGTGTGAGAACATAATGTTGGTTGCCACTCTACCATACTGTGAGAATCCGTTGGCGGCGAGGATGCTACGACAACTGCTCGACATTGTTTGCATGTGGGGAGGAGAGGGATTATATTGGAGTTTCGCCAGAATATTTTGGCCGAAATTCGGCGAGTCATTGGCAAAATGTGTTGGCGGGAGGATGTTTTTTCCAACTGCCAGCGCATTGACCATATACAAATTGGCATGTAAAATTCCTCCAAAACTTTATTATATAGATGGCGGGCTCACATTCGCGGTGCCCTGCAAGTGTAAGAATATTTTCAGGTTTAATCATTTTAATGTGTCAAGTTAGCGAGAAAAAAATCTTGTGAATCCTCACGCTAGCGTGCCAATTTACGGGTTTGACCAATTTAAAATTTAAGAGTCTGCTAGGGATGGTCTTGTACAAGTTGCTCCTGGGGTTTGTGGATTGGGGTTTCTGTTGTGCAGACTGCAGACACAAGTGAGGCCGGAGAAGCGGCAGAGGCGGCGTCGGCGGCGTCGCCAAGCCATGTGAGAGCGAGCTAGAGGAGAACTGGAGAAGCGAGACCAACTCCTCCGCCTCCCCATCGTGCTCGCCATGGACGCCTTGCCGTACTCTGGTCTGCGCCTTATCCCGCGAACCGCCCCTTCTCCCCACTCTACTTTCGTGCCTAGGTTTTTCTGGGGCATTTTCTTCTGCGTATGGATGCGTTTTCTTAGGACTCGATTCACCGATCTGCGACCCGTGCGGCCGATTCCCTGCGTGCTGTTTTTGTTTGGGGTGGTCTAGTTGCGATTCAATCCTTCAGAGCCCGTCAATCGTGTTTTATCTTACCTGCTCGGCTGCTCCTCCCCTGTTCGGTCGCGGATTGTAGGCCGTGGCAATATGGCATCATCATGGTTTCTATGCTGTCCAGGGTGCAATGCACGCCTGTATTTTTACTGACTGGTTGCTAGTTCATAGGCTTCTCTGCAGTGAACTAGTGATTACCTTGGCGAAGATGAGCAAGAACCGGAAATGTTGCTTTTTCCCCAATGTTGTATGTTTAGGTTCGTATACACGTGTACTTCCATTGCTGCATTGGGTAGATGGCATTGTGCCTTCACTCTGCTTCGTGCCGGGAATGTGGTAGATGAGTTATGGCTGTTACTGTCAGTGTCATGTCATTTAAGAAGGGGTAAGGTTTGCAGCATACACATCGGGTTTCCATGATGCGTTATAACTTAGAAGGTATGGCAGAAGAATTTAACTGGTGTATGGTTGGTGGATTTACCCAGCACATGATTTCGATGAGTATGATTTCCACCCGCATTTGTGGTGAAATGCCACCCTTTTCTTCTCAAGTCGGTATAAAAAAACTCGAAATATTGCACACCATGGACACACTCTCCTAGTTTAAGCTTTAATCTTCTGTACAACAATATCATATCAGATAATAAAAAGTGCAGGGGGGAGTAGTACTGATTTCCGACTTTATGTGTTATTGTGAGACATTCTTTCTAGATCCAGTTTACATGTATCTAGTGTACTTCCATTTTCGGGCGGTTATCCTTCCATTTGTGTGAGAACATAATGTTGGTTGCCACTCTACCATACTGTGAGAATGCTTTGATTTTCCGTGAGCGCTGACTGTGCCCTTCTGGTTCTCCAGGGTTGATTGCTGATCCATCCAAATGCCGTTTGCTGACTGTCGATGCAAAGAGGAAATTTGTCCGTGAATTGTCAAAATGTCCAGATAGGGCACTTGTACTGCTGCGTGAATTGAAACGCCATGATATTATACAGATTTTACGTTCTGAATTATGCAAAAATAGAAAATATGAAGGGGTGTCAAAAAAGCGGATACTACACTATCTCTTCAGATCTTGTGAATGAGAAGTCATTTGGTCATGGGAAAAGTATGAAGAAGTCAGGCCCTGAGCCGAACTCAAGTGACATCCAGTTACCTTACAAAAGACAGAAAAAGATTATTGTTCAGGCACTTCCAGCTATTGGAAGCGCTCTAGTAACAGCTGGTATACGTGCACCAACAAACAATGCACACCTTTGTAAAAATTCAGCCTGTAGGGCTAGTCTTGTTCCAACAGATAAATTTTGCAAACGTTGCTCATGCTGTATTTGTTTTAAGTACGACGACAATAAGGATCCTAGCCTCTGGTTGTCATGCAATTCAGACCAACCCTTGCAGGAAGAGTCATGTGTTTTTTCGTGCCACCTAGAGTGTGCATTCAGGGATGAAAGATCTGGCATTCTGCAGAATGGGCAGTCAAAGAAACTTGATGGCGGTTATTACTGCACCCACTGTGGGAAACAAAATGATTTGCTTGGGTATTTTCTGAAACATTTTTCACTTACAATATTTTGTATGCTAATGGTAAATTAGCTTGTCCGTTTCAGTGCTTTGCTTCCAGTCTCGTTAGAAGCCTTATCGCATCTGTTATTCTTCCAAATATCTCCATCATGATCCACTCATTTGGAATGGTTCAGCTTTTAGCCTTTCATGATAGCTAGTTTGTTTCCTGCTACTATACAATTTACTGCTTTTCATTCTATGGTAGTTAAGAGAAATGAAAGAGGTGGGCCAAAATTTTACTTTATTGCCCAGTGTCCTCATTTTTTTCAGTATGGTTTTATTTCCACCTTGTGTGATTTACATGAACTTGAGAGCTGAAGTTAGATTTGTTTTGCCTTGATTTTTCTAGTTCGATCAAAGTAGAGTTAGTAAGGATTACCATGCATTTTGATTTTCCCAGCTGTTGGAAGAAACAACTATTGATAGCAAAAGATGCGCGGCAGTTGGATGTGTTGTGCCATCGGATATTTGTTAGCCATAAGATCCTCACATCCACTCAGAAGTACTTGGTCCTCCGTGAGATCGTGGATACAGCATTGAAGAAGGCTCGGAGGGTGAGCTTGGTCCCATTGCGGCCTTCCGGACAAGGGCAGTGGAATTGTTGGCCGTCTTGCTGTAGGCACTGAAGTTCAGAGGCTTTGTAGCCGTGCTATAGAGACTCTGGAATCTATGTTAAATGGTGCATTAACTGCTGATTCGCAAATTCAGAGTAAGTTCTACCTTTTCCCTTTTTAAATCATCGTACACCTCTAATTGCTATGAATGTTTATGCATAACTTGTAATTCAGATTCTCGTATGGTACCATCAGAATTCATAAAGCTTGAGGATATATCCCGTGAATCTGTTGCTGTAGTTTTTTGACTTGGATATATGCCCCATACACTCTTGAGGTTTAACTGCCTTTAACTTGTGGCACCGAAAGGCTAGTGATGAAGATTATCCTTCAAACCTAACAGGCTTAATACCGATGCCATAAAAAATGTTGCGTGTGTAAAAATGTTAGGCCTGCGATTCCTTTAGGGCTTGTCCTGTAATAATGTTTTATCTTACCTGCATTTCTCTTGTCCTCCCCTGTTCGGTCGTGGATTCTAGGCCATGGCAGCATCATGGTTTCTGTGCTGTCTAGGGTGCAATGCACACGTGTATTTTTACTGACTGCAGGAACCAGAATATTCTTTTTTTTCTCCAATATTGTATGTTTAGGTTCGCATACACGTGGTCCCGTTGCTGCATTGTGTTTTCTTTGCTTTGGGTGGATGGCATTGTGCCTTCACTCTGCTTCGTGCTGGGAATGGGGTAGATGATTTATGGCTGTTACTGGCAGTGTCCCGTTTAAGAAGGGGTAAGGTTTGAAGGGTACAAGTCGGGTTTCCATGATGCGATAGAAGGTATCTCAGAAGAATTTTACTGGTCAATGGATGGTGGATTTACCCAGCACATGATTTCGATGAGTATGATTTCCATC
Organism: Lolium rigidum; assembly: GCF_022539505.1. Lineage (NCBI taxonomy): Eukaryota > Viridiplantae > Streptophyta > Magnoliopsida > Poales > Poaceae > Lolium > Lolium rigidum. The sequence goes on along the minus strand of NC_061508.1, from coordinate 321,402,438 downwards.
AGCATTTGTGGTGAAATGCCACCCTTTTCTTCTCAGCTCTGGTGTAAAAAACTCGAAATATTGCACAGCAAGGACATGCTCTCCTAGTTTACGTTGTAGCATCTTCTGTACAACAATATCATATCAGATAATAAAAAGTGCAGGGAGGGGTAGTACTGATTGCCGACTTTGTGTGTTATTGTGAGACATTCTTTCTAGATCCAGTTTATATGTATCCAGGGTACTTCCATTTTGAGCGATTATCTATTATGTTTTGGAAATAGACCTGCAAATACTTATAACTTTTCTTTTCTTCACCATTTGTGTGAGAACATAATGTTGGTTATCACTCTACCATACTGTGAGAATGCTCTGATTTTCCGTGAGCAGTGACTGTACCCTTCTGGTTCTCCAGGATTGATTGCTGATCCAGCAAAATGCCGTTTGCTGAGTGTCGATGCAAAGAGGGAATTTGTCCGTGAATTGTCAAAATGTCCAGATAAAGCACTTGAACTGCTGCATGAATGGACTACCTGTGGTATTATACAGATTTTTTGTTCTCAATTATGCAAAGATGGAAAATATGAAGGGATGTCAAATCAACAGATACTAAATTATGTCTTCAAGGCTGTGAATGAGAAGTCATGTGGTCATGGGAAAAGTATGAAGAAGTCAGGCCCTGAGTCGAACTCAAGTGAGATCCAGTTACCTTACAAAGGACTGAAAAACATTGTTGTTCAAGCACTTCCAGTTATTGCAAGCGCTCCAGGGTGTTTGCCATGCAAAAGAATCCCAGGGAGAACTGAGGATGGTGGGCACAAGGATAGACGTTCAGAACCTAGCAGATCTGCCCAAGTATCTTCTCTTCTGAAGTCCTCAAACTCGGTGCATCACAAGCAGGTTATTTCATTTGAGAATGCGCCTGGCTCACAGGCTCCCAGAACAGGAAATGCTATCGAATCTGGCAATAGGATTATGGGAACAGGCTTTGGATCAAACAACGACGACCGTGTTCCTCAACCTGTCCCTCTGAAACCAGGAACAAAACCATGGAGTCCATCAAGCAGTAACCCCTCGGGAAAACCCGATGACATTGAGCAAACCGATGAAAGTGCTTATGTGTTCTCTGTCAAGGTGATCAGGTGGCTGGAATGTGAGGGTCATGTCGAGGCCAACTTCAGGGTGAAGTTCTTGACATGGTTGAGCCTACGAGCGACTCGGCGGGAAAAGAAGATAGTTAGCGTGTTTGTGGACACTTTCATTGATGACCCTGCAAGCCTTGCTGGCCAGCTACGTGACACCTTCTCGGAGGCAATCTACAGCAAGAAGACGCCTATGGCGCCATAGTCTCTTCATGAAACTTTACCACTGACAATAGAGTTTTTTTGTGTGAGCGAAATGGAAGTTTTCCCATACTTTGTTAGCTGATCCTTGCATCAACTTCTCACTGGAATCTTATCCACTGTAGTAGTTAGTTTTGTTAACTTCCCGCCTTTAGCTGGCCTTCCTGCCTTTAGCTGAAAGTTCAACATGTTAACCAGTATGTAGCATCAGGAAATTTGCAATCCAGAATAGCGCCATTTTGAGATCCTAATGTGTATGTAAGTGTGCGCAACTATATCTTAAATCAGGTTCTGTGCTCCTGATTGTCAAGTTGATGTTTGATGATTCTCAATTTGAACGTGCTGGCTAGTTTTGGTTTGCGCACTTGATTGATCCAGCGTCAAGTTCTAATATCCCTATTTCTGAATACCGTAGAAAATAGGAACAATAGTATGCATAGATCATATGGTGGTACCACATAGTGACATAGTGCAAGATTGTTAACACTGTTTCTGGATCAAACCAACTATGGTCAAGCAAAGAAATGAAATGGATAAAAAAAAACTGAAAAGAACGGCCTTCTTTTCATAGGGACATGGGGAATATCTGGTCCCTTATATGGGCACTCCTGGTTAAAACTTGCTAGGATAGCAACGACAAAAGTTGGAACATTATACATTTATATTTCGAAGTAGCTGACAGAACATTAGTTTAGTACACCACAAACATGTTTGCTCACTCATAAAACTGAACTTAATATCTACAATATTGTATACTATCTCATCCTTTTACTCTAAACCGAACTTATTACCTGTAATCTTGTAGACTATCCCAGCTGTAAAGATCCTTACTCATATTTTAATGATATATGATACTGAATTTCCATCATCGTATCAAACCTCTGGGTCTAGAATGATTCGAACTCTAGTCGACATGGGAGCCGAACTCGTTATAGTTATGTCTATTGTCCTGCTTGTTTGGCCCATGTATGCCGACGACGTGTCTTCACCAGCACACCCTTTACTCAGTGCAGTAGGCTGCTTAGGTTCCACTGGTAAGCTCATGGTTTCAGAGTTCAGCATTACAGCAACATCAGTCATGGTGGGCCGATCTGCTGGATCTTCCTGAGCGCAAAGCAGTGCCACCTGAGTGCACCGCGTAATCTCGGCGATTTCATATACGTTCCCTAATGCCGGATCCACAAGCTCATGCAACCTTTGGTCCTTCCACATATGCCAGGCCTGAAATATTTTTCCAATAAACTTGACATGAGAGAACTGCAACGCAAATCCAAATTTAGAAACATATATGGACCCAACATAAGGCAGTCGTGAGTGTATAACTATGCGAAATCTTGCTTGAAATATATTCAGTTCACTCACGTCTCGTACAAGTTCACCAACAGTATCTCCTTGCTTGTCGAGTATGGTATTCTTCCGTCCGCTAATGATCACCAGAACCAAGACGCCGAAGCTGAACACATCTGTCTTCATTGAGTAAACTCCTTCAGATGCATACTCCGGTGCTTTGTAACCACTGAAAGGTGCAAACAGAAGAGATTAAAACTGCAATACTGGAACATCTGAACATGAATGATGGAATCTGTAAAGATTGATAAATTATGCAGCTTATACCTAGTCCCCACAACCCTGATTGTACGCTCTTCTGCGACGTCTGAGCTCAGTGCTCTAGCTGATCCAAAATCAGCAATCTTTGGGATCATGTTGTAATCCAAGAGGATATTATGTGGTTTTAAGTCTCTATGGACGATCCAGAACCTGGAGCCTTTGTGCAGGTAAACAAAGCCCTCTGTTAACCCTGCGATTATCTTGAGTCGCTTAGACCAGTCTAGCAATGGCCCTTTTGTTCTGTCTGCAAAATATTCGAATGGTGATTACCTTTTAGATATAATAATTGCGATTTCCATTCTGATGTAAACCAAACTACAATAGGTTCAAAACCGGTTATAATTTGAGCAACAAACAATAAGGTGAAGCTAGAGGCCTAGAGCTTATGTACCTATTTACTACTCCCCCGTTTCGAAATAGATGTCTTCCTAGAGTTGGTCACTAGAATATTTTCCTCCCTAAGCAAGGCATCCAAGTGCAACAGAAGCTCCTTGGAACACGATAACTAAAATTGCATCGGAAGTATAGAAAGACAAGTATTTTACCAAATAATTGGAGAAGCTAAAAGGACATCAATTTTGAAATGGAGGGAGTAGGAATTAAATGAGGTGTGCGTGAAAATTAACTCCGATAAGGGAAAGCGTACCAGATATGTAATGGTCCAAGGAACCATTTTGGAGGAACTCGTAGACAAAAATCCTTTCTTTCCCATGGACGCACCACCCCAATAACCTAACCAGATTGATATGCTGAAGCTTTGCAAGCTGCAACTCACTGTCAAAATCGAATATTGTTGCATGCTTATCAAGCCGTTTAACGGCAACCATAAGTCCATCAGGTAACTGGCCCTGCAATGGTTACTAAGGGAGTTCAAATAACAGTCTCTCAAGTCTCAACAGAAATCAGTAGTTTATTGTAATGGCAAGGAAGACATGCATTCACTTCGTTAGTTGCTTTCTATGTTAGCTAAAATGCTACCTTGTAAACTGTCCCAAATCCACCACACCCAATTATTGCCTTCTCTGAGAAATTGTTTGTAGCATCCGCGATCTGAAAGAAGTTGAACTTTGCAAAACCCACACAAGCCTCTTCTATGCGAGTACAAAGCTCCACAAGTTCTTCAATGTCAAAGAGTTTCTGCTCTTGAAGGTCCACGGTTCCTGACTCATGGATAATGTATCCTTGTCACCAATGGGATGACATAAAAACTCGCGTGACTAAGAGAATACAAAATTATGGACAACACACTCCTTTGCTTGTTAAATTCATCATCAACTCATCCTAATTACAAGAGTGCGATCTTACGAAGACAAATAGAGGCTGATACAAGAAGTCGTAAAATATATTGATGATGTTTCTATCACTCAACTCGAATGTTTCATGTAGGCCGGCATAAGCCCGCCGCAGTCCCGGGATTTTTTTTTTTTTTCAAGTAGTTACTAAATGGAGTAAATATGTACCAAAAAGGAACTTTTCAGTATAGGATTGAACTTATCAGTATAGAATTGTATATTGAGTAATTTGAAGTTCATAGTTTGTATTGTGCAGATGTTGTTTTTCCCCATTAGCTAGTGCTCTTTCACATGTGCTTATTAACTTCTATCTGGCCACAGTTGAATCCTATGTGACGACTCAATGTTTACTCATGATTTTTTTTGCATGTATAACCTAACAAGCACGGATACGGCAGAAACTGCCGAACTGACGTCCTGATACGGTGGGATACAGGGATACGGCGGGATACGGCAGTATACAAAGAACAATATCAAAACCCATTGTACTGCCAATTTTATTCTCCATTCCAATATATCAAAAAGATGAGCAGCGGGGGTATTGCTATGTGATAGAAATAATAATAAAGCAATTCTAAAATTCTTGCAGCAAATAACTTTAAAATGAAACTTAAATCTATTAGTTTCCATATCTGAGTCGATGAGTAGGCAGTTAGGAAATCCATAGAAGTAGCTATTTACCTATGAATGGTTGGTCTCCAACATTGCGAAGTTTAGTAGCTCGCTGAACACGTACTTTACTGAAATCCGAAGCTCTTGTTGAAAACCTAAAATTAGGTAAATCTCACCATTACTATATGTCCATATCCATACTTCACCTACCAATCGTTTTAACGCAGTCCTAAGAGTGGCATAATTTGGACATCCGAGTCTATCTAACTGAAAGAATTTCTGGCACAGTTACATGACTTAAGCTTCACACCTGTTCATTTTAAGAGGGAAAACATCATACTTATCGATAAAGATACTAGAAAATTTTCAAACATAATAGTATATTTTTAGTTAAACACACTCATATCTTAATTTCAAGCTGACTGATCCAGTTTACATCTACATTGCAGATATAATATACATATTTTACAAGTTGTAACACTAGCTCCGAACCAGAACCAGTTCTATGATCTAGATCAAGCGGTAGTCACTAGTGAACCAAGTATTGTCAAGAATCATAGTTATCTTGTTGCTTATCACTATGTCAGCATACACAGCGGTTAACCATCCACATTGTCATTTGATCAAAGTAAGCGATACACTACATAACGATGAATGTTTACGGAGTATAATACACTACATAATGAAAACTATCTGACCTGGTGTGACAGTTTGAACTATCTGTGACCACACTGAGCATCCCCTCATCAACCTGCTAGACAAACACAAAGATAAATATTTTTTATGAACAATTAGCCAGCACTGGTTGTAAGAATTATGATGGAGGTTAGCTTTGGTCTTATTACAGAGCTGGAACACCCTACGAAATCGGATTTTCTAAATTCAAATCGATTTGTTTAATTGGTAGTAAGAAATAACTGAAGTGTACCTTGACAGGACGATTATCCGTAGAATTGTCGACGAGGGCGATGAGCGGGATGAGGCGGATGAACATGTCGATCTCGTGCTGCGCGGCGCGGAGTTCCTCCGCCATCCGTGCCCCCAGGAGCAGGCGGCGGAGGTAGCCGCAGTCTTGGCAGGCGCTGACGAGCGCGTAGCACCGCCGCAGCGCGCCGCCGAGCTGCTCCAGCGGCCGCCTGGTAACCTCCCGCCGCATCAGCTCCGTGAGCTCCAGCTCCCTGAGCAGGCCGCCGACGAGCTCCACGTGCTGCGCGAGCCGCACGCAGGCGTCCCGGTGGCGGCGCGCCGCCAGGGCCGCCTGCACCACCATGGAGACTAGCCCGCCGACAGCTGCGCCACGTTGGAGGCCTGCCCCAGGGTCGCCCACAGGCTGCTCGAGGAGTTGCCCCATGGGTTCGCCATGGTCGCTGCTTCCTGCTTCTGCACTCTGCAGCCTCTCCTGCACCTGCGGCAGGCGGCCAGGTGTCGTCGCCGCCATTGACCGGCGGAGTATTAGTGAGCTTTTGTTTGACTAAGCATCTTGTTTTTTTTTTAAGAATAGCAAGCATCGTGCTAATTGACCGTCGGGGGCGTGCCACATTTTTTATTTTCTTTTCACTTTCGATGAAAAAGTCCGGCCCGTTTAGCCGACTTTGTCAATCTCAAGATTTGTTGGATGAAATTTTTTCGACGCAATTTCTCGGAGGTGCTTATAAAGATAGGGTGTACGTGCGTTCATAGAAATAAGTGTATGTGCATATATATGAACGTCTACGTCTGTATTGTGTTTCGCAAAAAAAAAATTAACCGAAAAGGTCCCCAAGGACTGAGATTCTTAATTAATCTAGAGCCACGGAGGTACAAAATACAAAAGGACCCTGAAAAGATACGAAATAACAGATAAATGCCTAAAATTTGCACAAAGGACCTTAGATCTAGGATGAAGAACACGATCCAGTTTAGCTCCTTCTCCACCAAACTCACAGTGCATCCTGCCGTGCTCAACTGCAGCGACACCGGGAACATGGCCACTTGGGTCACCGCAGCGGGAGCCGAACACGGCGGAGCTATCATGCCTCCGAAGCTGGAGGTTGAAGTATTCCCTAAGCTGGCTCTCAAGTACCAGCAGATCAGGGGGAGTGGTCGCCATTTGGCTTGAAGGGTCAACGACGAACTCGGCGCCGATGATGTACTCCCTAGAGTACAGCCGCCATAGAAGCAACAACCGGCACTAGTTGCTGCAAGTCTTCGTCTTGAGCATGTCAACGCAGCAAGAAGATCTCCCCCGCCTACTCCAGAACCATACGGATCCGAACAGATCCCATCGCCAACAGTTCCTCCCGTCACCGGGACGACAAGAAGATGGCTAGGGATCTCAAGATCTGGTAGCTATGAAGCCACATCGGGCTTATTCTGCGTGGAGGGAAAAGCAACGTTGCTTGTCACCTTCGGCTCCATCCACCGGAGCACCGTGAGCAGAAGCAACATCACCCCCAGCCACCGAGCGCCGGCCGCAGGCGTCGGCCACCGAAGCTCCACCGGCATCACGTCAAACCGGGACAGAGCCCGAACACAACTACTACTAAACCTAGATCTACTATATACATACCGACCTCCTCCCTTCTCCCTCCCGCCGCCTCCAGCCGGCGAAGCCACCGGAAAAGGGGGAGGGAGGAGCTGAGAGGCGGCGAGGGACTCTCAAGGGGAGCCGGCGAAGAGAGAGGGGAAAGGGGGGGAATAATCTAGCGTTACTTTTTTTTTTGAGAATTATAATCTAGCTTTACTTACACGTAACTTGTAGAAACGTTGGGCCATATGAGAAACATAGTTATGAAAGGTGGCCCAGTGAAGCCCCAAAAAGAAGGAAGTCGGCCCAAGAAGGGAGCATTACCGTCATCGTCATATTTTTTTTATTCGTCTCCAAATCTAATCCATCTCGGGTCCTCTTCTTCTCCTCTTCGCGACGGAAGCCAAACCCTAGCAAGCTCACCTCAGCACCACCGCCACCCGCCGTCGCCGATCTCCTCCGCACCATGGCGGCGCCGAAGCCCATCTGGGTGCGCCAGGCCGAGGAGGCGAAGCTCAAGTCCGAGGCCGACACCACCGCCGCCGCCAAGGCCGCCTTCGACGCCACCTTCCGCGCCCTCTCCGCATCCGCCCACGCCGACCAGCCGCCCCAGGACCCGGAGCCCTCCTCCTCCTCCCCCGCCCAGCCCTCCTCCTTCCCCGCCCTCCGCGCCGCCTCCGCCAACTCCGACACGGACTCCGACGACGACGACCGTCCCCGCGCCCCGCCGGGTCCCGTCGACCCCGCCAAGTCCTCCGCCGCCGGCCCCGGCATCGCCGGCGGCTCCGCGGCCGCGCCGGCCACCTTCACCGTCGTCGGCAAGGACCGCGACGGGCGCCGGGTCACCTCCGGCGGCGCGAGCGTGCGCGTCCGCGTCCGCCCCGCGGACAACTCCGACAGCTCCGACCTCGAGGGCGCCGTCAGGGACAACGCCGACGGCTCCTACGCCGTCACCTACGTCGTCCCCAGGCGCGGCAACTACATGGTCCACGTCGACCTCGACGGCGCGCCCATCATGGGCAGCCCCTTCCCCGTCTTCTTCAGCGCCGCCTCCACCACCACCGCGTCCCCGTACCCCACCGCCACCACAACCTTCCCCACTACCTCCTCCGCGTACCCCAACATGGTCAACCAGACCATGCCCAACATGCCCAACTACGCGGGCTCCTTAACCTCCGGCCCCTTCCCCAGCATGATCGGCCTCTTCCCCGGCTCCTCCACAGGCTCGTCCGGCGGGGTCACCCTGCCTGGCGTCGGTGCCTCGCTGGGGGAGATTTGTCGGGAGCACATCAATGGCAAGTGCACCAAGGGGACCGACTGCAGGTTCAGCCACCCACCGCAGCAGCTGCTCATGTCAGTCATGGCTGCCCAAACGTCTGTGAGCACGCTGGGCCACGCTCCCATGGCGCCATCCGCCGCGGCCATGGCGGCCGCGCAGGCCATCATGGCTGCCCAGGCACTTCAGGCACATGCTGCTAAGATGCAAGCTGATGCCAAGGCTGCAGCGCTGGCTCCAGGTAATACCTGCCAATTTTTTACGAATTCACATCATGCACCTAATATTGAACTGGGATCAAGAATTGCCTGATGGTCCTGTGTTTATCCCCACTGTGCCAAACTGCCAAATCAATAATCTAGACATGTTTGGTTGCAAGCTTTTCAATGCTATTCCTATAATAACTTAAGGTGCTTAATTTACATTAAACTCCTCATCCTGTCAGCCATGTTTGGTTACAAGATTTTAACACCGTTTTGTAAAATTTAGAGTTATGTTGCCTTGAAATTTAGTGAAGATGTCATGCTCTTCTGAATTGGTACATGCACTTAAGACATTGTTTTCCTAGTCATGTCGCTCACATGCATGGTCGTCCTTGTAGGTCCGACGGAAGCTGAGAAAGCCGAGACTCTGAAGAGAACTGTTCAGATTAGCAACCTGAGCCCACTGCTTACTGTGGAGCATCTCAAGCAGATGTTTGGGTATGTCGGCAAAGTTGTTGACTGTACCATTGCAGACTCGAAACATACTGCTTATGTGGAGTACACCAAACCGGAAGAAGCAACCGCAGCGTTGGCGCTCGGTAACGTGGATGTTGGTGGTCGCCCGTTGAATGTTGAGATGGCTAAGTCTCTTCCTCAAAAGGCTACTTTGGCAAATAGCAATTTGCCTTTGATGATGCAGCAAGCTGTTCAGTTGCAACAGATGCAGTTCCAGCAGGCACTGATGATGCAGACGGCATTGGCAGCTCAGCAGACTGCTTCACGTGCAGCTACTATGAAAAATGCCACTGAAGCAGCAGCAGCACGGGCTGCTGAAATAAGCAGGAAGCTGAAGGCAGAGGGCTTTGGTGGGGAAACTGTGGAAGAAAAGGAGGCCAAAGAGAAGTCAAGGTAATGTTTGACTCTTTGGGTGTTACATGAATTCTTGTCATCTTCTTTGGTATAATTTCGTAACAGATAGATCTTTCCTGTTTTCTTGTCTACTTACCCATTACGAGGAGATTAGAAGCACATTGTTCTTACCTGGATGGTTCTTTCAATTATTGGTTGTGCGAAAGGGATTTGGAACTTGTCATTAGCAATACATGCTTTATTTTTTAATACTAGAAAGAAGGTAAAATAATTGAAAGAGAAAGCTCTAGTTACAGATGAAATTGCAGGAGTCCTGACCAGTTTATTGAAAGAGATAGCTCTAGTTACAGATGACGTTGTTTTGTTATTGGGCATATATATTGCCATTTTTGTTTATGCATCTGTGCTTTTTGTGGAGCATGTGAAATTGCAGGAGTCCTGACCAGTTTATTATTTAATTTTACAGATCGCTCTCACCCCCTTCTCGTAGGTCCAAATCTCGGTCAAGATCACCTATCAAGTACCATCGGAGTAGGCGGGATCGCTCTTACTCTCCACCAGTTAGACGCTCCCGGGAGCACCGATCACGATCTCCATCAAGATCTCACCACTACTCAAAGTATGGGAGTGACCGGTCATATAGGGACGATAGGGACAAGTATAGCAGGTCTGGGAGAAGAGAGAGTGATCGATCCCGTGATCATTATTCATCTAGTTCAAGGAGGAACAGAAGTAGAAGTATAAGCCCGAGGTATAAGAAGTCATCGAGAGCTGATTCTCGGTCACCGAAGCGGCAAAGGGAAGAAAGTTTAAGCCCATCGAAATCAAGAAGGTCAGGTCGTGCTGATTCAAGGTCACCGAGGCGTCATAAAGGAAGCAAATCATCACCAACACGTGACGAGCGTTCTTCTCGTCGTAGCAGGCATTCAAGATCCAGGTCACAAGAGAGAAAGCATCGTAGCAGTGATAAGAAGGACGTAAAAAAATCTGAGACGCAGGATGACAAAAAAAGATCTAGCAGATCTAGTAGAGGTGGAAAAGATGAAAGGTCTGTAAAGGACCCAGTGGAAGATAAGAATGTGGATACTTCTGTTGTTGCTCATAAAAGGAGTTCATCTGTATCTGAAGATGAAATGCTGACCAGTGATAATGGTAATCACAAGAAACCTAGGCATGATGCTGCCCTGGAGTATGACAAGAGGAAGAATGAGGACAGTATTGAGGATGGTGCTGGGATGACTGGAGATAAAATTGACGTGGACAGAAAATACAGAGAAGACGAATCAAAACATTCTTCTAAGGATAAAAGCTCTCGTCATTTGTCTTCACGGTCCCATAGAAGCTCAAGACGTTCCGGGGAAAAACACCATAGGGATGGTACTGACCAGCATGAATTGAAGAGATCAGAAGAGGGTGCTAGAGCTAGGAAAGACAGTAGTTCTCTTGATGATCCCTTTTCTTCGGATAAAAGGAAAGTCCATAAGGAGAGCTCTCCTGATAGAAAGCTTAATCAGTCGAAAGCTGGTTCAGATTCTGAAGGCATCAATCATGACACTGAAGTTAGGCTGCGGAATGCTTTACTAGAAAAGGCAAATCTGGTTATCCAGGAGGACCTACAGTTTGCTGATGAAACTGGTGCGTCGTCTACAGATAAATGCTCAGCAGATGTTCCATTGCCTGCATCCGTGTCCAACATTAATGGGCAACATGGACCTGAAGGAGATGGTGCTTTAGGGGAGTCTGCCATATGATGTTAAGCAGAGTGTTCACCTGAGTCTGCTCAACCAATGGATGCATAGCGCTGAACTAGTGTTTGTTACCTCCTTTCTGATTTAGGAGTTTTATTTGCAGGATATGGAGATCTCAGGAGAGCTTCAGTGTGGACCAGAGTGTTCGTCTGATCTATAAAAAATGTATTCCTCATTATACTTAATTGATGGAGATTAACTCCTAAATGTAACACTGGAGACTGTAAGGTTATTTAGTACAGCGAGGTCAAAACCAACCAACCATATACTTGTCGTTGCAGGCTTGTGGAGAGTTGGAGCTGATTCTGCGGTGAAGATTGAAGGCAGTGCGCACTTATCCATACTCAAGTAAAGTCCATTATAAAGGCTATATAAACAACTTATCTCTAGGCTATGCTACGTTTCCGTGGGCATGCTTTGGCTTGTGCAATGGTCCGAAGATGTTTTTCTGCATACTGTAAACATTTTCTGATATAGTTTGCATCAAGTACTCTGTTTTTTTTTTTTTTGCGTTCATGTGTACCTTGTATCAGTAATGATCTGATGATCCAATAATTGATCGCTATGTTACAAATAAGTTCACTAATTGTTTACTTCTTCTGATGAATGTAGAGAATTGCCCTGTATAATTTATTTGTTATCTTGTTTGCTGCTCAATTCTCACCAAGTTCGCATAAAATGTAAATGTATGTGTTTATGTCATGGCATTCACTATTTTCTTTTTTCCTTTTCCTTTTCTTTTTCCCTTTCCTTTTTTTCTTTTTTCCCTTTCCTGAGTAACAGGGTCTGCTCGAGAAGCCAGTAACTGACTGGTGTGTGAGGCAATTGTTGAGAAAGTCCAAGCATTTTCTCGAGGGATGTTCCCTTGATAGTTCCAGAGATAAGCAGCATGCCTTCAGATATATAGCATTCCTTATGTCTTCTTTTGGCTGTTTTTTTCCGAGGCACTGTCTCTGCAAAGAGCAATTTTGCTACTCAGTTACTATTTACATGCTGTGATGGGTGTTGTGATTGGAAAAATATGTGCAGGTTTTATGAAAGGTGATTGCAGTTGGAGCATGCTTTGAGGGGATTGTGAGGCATGCTAACTTTAGAAGCTGCTTTGTGTGTAGAAGAGGTAAGGGTTTATGCTGGTTAGGGTTAACATCAGGCATATTTATTCATGCCCAGAAATCCAGTCTTTGCTGCTTCCACCATATATTTTCCTGTTCCATTCGACCGGGTTCTTGATAGAGATATTTGTTTTTGCGGCAGAAATATGTCATTATTCGAGCAAGTTATTATAGTAGCAGTTTCCTAGTTTTATCTCTTAGTACCTTTTTTTACCCTTCTGTTTGCTTGTCTTGACTATTTATTGGATTCTGAATTAATGGACATAGCAAGTTTGTTGTCTCAGGAGTCAGGACTAATGTCAGGTGCTTGGTAGATTGTAGTTTTGGTGTCACTGGACTGTCGAGTTCGATTAGAGTAGACTAGACTAAACTAGAAGATGACAAGTTGAGCAAATTAAACACTACTGATGAGTTAATGTGTCTGTTTGGATTTATTGGATCAATACCTTGCAATATCAGTGGTGGGTTTCGTACTTAGGGTTCTTGATAGAAACTTGTGTTCATATTTACGGCAGACATGTGGACATGCATTCTTGGACAAGTCGTAGTGTGCTGGCATGTCAGTTTCCTAGTTTTATCTCCTTCAAGTAGCTGTCTTTTGCCTTTCTCCTCTTTCATTCGCTTGTCTTCACTAGGATGATGACTTGACAATTGACATAGGCAACTTTGTCCCAGATTGCTATAAGTTCCTCCTAGCTGCTAGGTCATCTTTTCGGTGTCACTGGTAGATGAAGTTCGACTAGAGTAGCAGATGGCAGGCTGAGTAAATTAAAGACGATTTACCTGGGAGACACTTGGTTATAGATGCATCAGTAGTAACAGATCTGGGTGACATGTATCACAGTTCACAGGCTATATATCTGGCCTGCACCTACATATGGATCAATATTTCCTGAGACGGCAGTGTAGCAATGGTCTCTAGACTGTCACGTTGACATCAGCTAAGGATCAACAAGTAGGCACATTTTTCATATAACTACCTCCCACTCCCTCCATCCCATAGTATATTGGTTATAATAACATCTTATATTATGGGACAGAGGGAATTATTTAGTTTGTCTCAGATTGTGACAAGTGTTTGATAGATTGTATTTTCAGTGTTACTGGTCGGTCAAGTTCGACTAGAGTAACAGGTGACAGGATGTACAAATTAAACAGTGTACCAGTAGTAACATTCCGGTGAGATGTAGGTGACCAGTACTATTAATGTGCATCCCATTGACATCAGCCTAGAATCAGCCGATCGTACATATACTGTTAAAGGGTAGCAGGGCACATTACATATAGCTAACGAATTTGGACCTAGCGAAAAGGACTCTAAGCCTTCGCGCAAACAAGCAAAGTAGAAGCAAGACGAGGAAGCGGAGCTGTCGTAGAAGCAGTAGCTTCCCCCGACAATATACAATACAACAGTAGCGACCATGAATCAAAAAGCCCCTAGTTTAACGAGTTCGCTGCTTTTCCCAGGCCGGAGAAGGGCAACTACTTATTGATTGATCGCCTTTCTTTGATATGTGTTCAATTTAGTACAATACATACTAGTTGATATTATTTATTTTACCAAATTTGCAAACCTAGTAAAGACCGCCTCTTTAGTAGTAAGTTTTTGTTGACTGCCAAGTAACCCTGACCAAATAACACGACGAATTAGTGGAGCTCATGCTGGACCATCTTATTGAATCCAACTATATATGGTAAACCCTATGTTCCAAATTATAAAACGTTTTGGTAGGCAATTTTAGCCTACTGAAACAACTTATAAATTGGGACGGAGGTAGTATTTTTACACGGTGGATCCGATTGATGTGTGCACCCTTATGAATGTTTTTTTCACACTGTTTAAATATGCATGCGTGCTTTTGTATTGTATATCTTATATATTGTTGATATGCAACGCGAGGTGTGTGTGGTTGATATTATAAATTTCTGAAATGTTAAGCAGGTTAACTATGCGAGGAGGAACAAAAGTTGTACCAGTATTGCCACAAGAAGGGCACATTGGCCTCATAAAAGAAGTCTGTCACAAGATTTGACACCAATCTGGGGATATGTCTCTTTTCAAGTGAAAATAAAATAATTTACAGCCACTTGTGCCCAACTTTTGGAACACACTTTTATCTGTGTTTTCACATGGAACAAGAAACCCACATTACAAATTTGCTTTGTTCAGAGAGAAAAACAATTGGCTGCAACTAATTCCTCATACCACCAGGTCTGGATTGGAGTAAATATCTGATCTGCTCATCAGATTTCTGACAACATCTCACTTCATCTGAGGCTTTAGATAAACAGGTGAAAAATATGTGCACCATAATCTGCTCACATAAAGGAGTTGGATTGGATTCAGATGATAAAACAAATGAGCTCGTTAAACAGTTGGATTTTTGCTATCATGTCTGAATATGTTGTGTACGCTCCAATTAGTTTGTTCAACCTATGAACATTAAATTTTGCCTCATCCTTGATTCCTGTAACAAGAATAACGATGTAGATACTGATTTTCAAAAAATATCAAAAATGTGATTTCAAAGATTCAATAGATTTTGAAATAAGTCATCCATGTACATATTACTTTGATACTTACTAGTGCAAATTTTCAAGAAAAAATGCAGTTGTATGTGGTCTATAAAAAAAAGGAGAGAAAATAGAACTTTGTGTTTTTTTGCTCAGTGAAAATCCTCCGGTCCTTAGTGTTGGACACTTTGTCTCACATAAGTTACAAACATGACATGCACTTACCTATATACATTCTCTACATACATGATTATGCCGTATTTTTTCTGATTTTATTTAGTATTTTTCTGAATTTACTATTCATAGAGTCCACACACACCATCAATGTCCCACCAAATCCGCGCCGTGTAGAGCCCTCCTTTGTGTCCTCACTAACCTCCTTCTATCCAGTGCATTGGTGAAACTTTGAGTTGGTGGCTCGCCGGCCGACGGCGAAGGCCACTAGGAAAATGGAGATTGGGGATTTCTTTTTGGCTCGTCCGTCCCAGCGAATATTTTCCCCATCCCCGCCTCGCCCCATTCCCGCATCTCCACCGGTGTGTCCCAACCACCGGTGCCTCTAATAGCAACTAAAACAACCTCAAATTTTAAAAAATAACAATTTTAAATTTTAAATTTTAAATCTGGCAGATTTCATTAAATTTGTACAAATTTGACAAATTTAAACTAAGAAACGTCAAACCTAATTTAATGAAGGAGGTTGAACGCGCTGAGTCCAAGATGCCGACGTTGTCACCGTTGCCGCCTTCGGAGGATGAGACGAAGTCGAAGTTGCTGTTGTCGTCGCCGTCCTCAGTTTTTACCGTCGGTGTCGGAGCAGGGGCGGCGATGTTGTTGTTGTCGATCGCTGACCACCATACTGCTTGCCGTTGACCAACGCTGGCACGTCCTCGTTGATCGACTAGTGCAACAGAAAATGCTTCCCGACGCGTCCTTTAGATCGTCGGCGCAGCGGTTCGCCCCTGCATCTCTAGCTTCACCTCCCACCACTTCTTCTCCTCCTGCAGTGGCGGTGGCAGAAGAACAACGGGAGGAGAGGCGCCCTACGGCGCCTGAGATGAGGCGCTTCTATGGCGGTGAATGGAGCTCCTCCTTCTTCACCACCGCCTCCCTTTTTACTCGCCCCGAGGAAGAACCGCGGATGACGACACCGCCGCCGCGTCCCGACGGCGTATAGGGCGCTGAGTGCTACTGCCTCGTGGCGCCCGACGAGCCGGAGGACGACGAGGCTGGATACGTTGACGTCGCGATGGAGTGCACCGCCGGGAAGCAGACAACTCGCTGTTGAGGGTTGTTGGTGCGCAGCGGGAAATCATTGTACGCCGCGAGCGTGGCATCGACGCCCTCATCCATACCACCAAGAGCACCGGCCTCAACTAAGTGCACCAACAACAAGTTAAGCTAGGCAAGAAGTAGAAGATATATACACCACAAGTGAGAAGCAAGATATAGTACTTCAAGCACGATGTCTATCACAAGAAAAGTAAACTCGGGTATATAGAAAACCGAGGCACGCAGAGACTAAGATGTATTTCCATATTCCCTCACGTGAAGTGAGGTACGCCACGTTGGAGAGGTGCGGATAAATGAAGGTCTCACGAATGCTACGAAGGCTCACCTTCTTCTCCAAGCTAGCCAATTCTGCGAAGGAAAAAAAAAGCCTTTCCTTGTGGCTAGGTTTTCCTCCACTCCGGAGATGACAAGCTCCACAGCCACTTCACAATCTTTCACAAAGAGATCATCGGTGCACCAAACGCCAAGCCAACTAGCAGGTCACCCTCCAAGAGTAACAAGCTCACGCCCTCCCCCCCCCCCCCCGCTCGAACAAATCATAATGGAGAGGTCAACACTTATGCAAGGATGCAAAAGCAAGAACACCAAACGTTCATAGCATTTTTTCTATCGAACCATAGTTTGGAGCACCGCCGTAGATCCGTCGATACCATCACCCCTCTCTACTAGTAACATCACCGCCCTTGCTGGTAGCATCGTTGACGACCTCTAGTATCATCACCGCAGCTGGTAGCATCCCTAATTTGACTGGGCAACACTATCGTAGACGATCGGTAGCATCACAACTGTCGACGGTCGGTAGCATCACCACCTCATTTTGCAGAACCACCACACAACTTATACAACTACGCCGATTGTAGATCTAGTGGCGGCTGTTTGTAGCTTTGGCGAGCGACGCATGCAGCTCCACCCCTCGTTACCTCGTATGTCGGGGGGGGGGGTCAAATGAGATGATACCGTGTACTACAAAAGCCCGGCAGCCACGATGATGGAGACGATGAAGAAGATGTCCCAACTAGCGCTGAGGATGAGGTGAATGACGCGTCTACTCTCGAAGGCGGTGTGTGGTGCAGCCGCTGAAGGTAGAAGATTGTGTGCCCACATAGCAGCATCGTTGTGTCAGTGTTCACCATCTTCTAGCACCCGCCAGCAGGATCATTGGGGATTTGGTGTGGGGATATCCCAGTGGGGAAGAGGGAAAAGGGAGGAAATGAGAGGAAGATTACAATGGGAGGAGATAAGATGGGATCCAGGGGACATGATCGCGTGTGTTGACCCGTAGGATGGCAACGCGAGATCCCGAGGGTATTTGATCATTTCCCTTTGGGTTTCCCATCTATGATCATAGGGCATCTCTAGTAGCCCAACCCATCCCGTGGAACCGAAGGCACCGGCACCTGGCGCAAGTTGAGCAACCGACTGGTAGGGAGGTGGACATAGTTCCACCCTACCGGCGTCCTCGTGTGATAGAGAAACCATGCAACGTCTATGGAGATGTACTGGCAGGTGCGCTTCGGTTTGGGCCGCGATGATCTGGCCTCATGTTTGTTCTTTTTCGGGGGGGAAACCCCTGGTAGGTTAAGCTTGGGCGTGACTAGCCAGCATAATGTAGTTATGCTGGATACACTACAGCAAAATCAGCATCTAGCGACGGTTTTCATGCCTTGTAGCCACGGTTTTACCCGTCTCTACAAGGTCTAGCGACGGTTCTATCACCCGTCTTATGGCCGTTGCCATAGCAACCGTGTCAAACATGTAAAGACGGTTTTGATAACCATGTCTACAACTAGAGACGATCACTAGATACGGTCAAATCCGTCGCTAGGTAGTGAATTCAAATTCCAATATAATTCACTTGACATGCCAACAACCGTCTCTAATTCAAATTATACCCATCTCTAGTTTTGAAATGTGAAACATGAGAGTAATTCCTTAGAGATGGCTATCATATTGGTAGAGATGGTTTTCTCGTGTCTAAGTCAAAACAAAAGAGACATTTTTCTAATTTTCTTGATACGGTCCCTCTAATTTATTGTATAATGTTTATGAATGGCAGGTATATGATTACCTACATACATTATGCATAATTTGTAGCCAACATCACAGCAGGTATCTATTACATAACATCAGCAAGATAAAGGCACATAATATTGAGAGAGAAAAGGACAATTTTACTAATATTGTTCAGCCGGAACACAAATCAATCTGTAAGGTACAACGAAATAGTTCAGAAAAGAACCTAATATCACAAATGCAAACTCTTGACTACCAGATATGTATTTACAATATAATAAATATCTGCAATTATAACTATTATGATTCAATTTCTAGTTAAATATTTCCTATTCCTGACTTGCTTCAGGGCGATTCTCCGGAAGTTGACGTCGACTTGTTAGGTGACAATTGAATTCTCTTCCTGTCAGCAACCTACCATTCAAAGGAAAAAATCATTTTGCTTTTCTGATTTGTTATATGTGAAAGAAATATGCATTTTCAAGCGAGATTGTAAAAATATTTCTGTTTGTACATACCAGCTGCCTTCTAAGGCGTGGTGGCAGACGTGAAAGCAGATCATCTTCTGGGTACTTCTCCGCAAGATAGGACAACACAAATTTCATGAGACCATCTTGTGCGTTACTAGTGCTAGTTCTTCCTTCTTCTCTTGACAGAGTGAAAACCTCCCACCCAAATACTTTGATGGGGTAATTGTTGGGCCCATTCCACGGACACGACCAGGGTGGTCCTTCCCAAATACATCTTTCATGCCTTTTTCATAATCTTCCTCAGTTTCAGGCCCATCTAATTTTTTCTCAGCCAATTTCATGTATACCTCATTATAAAAAAAAAAAATTAGAGGGCAACCAATTTTACAAGTAGAGTAAAGAGTGAAAAATATCATGTACATGCTATTGAAAAGATTATATATTGGAGAAGTTATGTCAAACTATCAGATCCAGCAAGAAAATAATATATAGCATAGTCATAGGTAGGTTTAATAATAGTGTAGTAACATAACTACTCTAGGCAGACGCCAATTTAAAGATGAGCCATATACTTTGAACCATTCAGCTTGGTAGAACAATGATTAAACATTAGGAATCATGACACTCTTGGAAATATTTATCCAACATAAATACCCTCTTTACTAATAATATTGCCAGAAGGAACACAACACATACTCATGGATCATTTATGTAGCTCCAATCTTGATATTCACCCTATCAATGAAAATTGTTATACAACCAAGTTCTTTGGAGGTCTATCTACACTGATGGAGCATTTTCTACGACAAGGCAATGTTCATGTGAACCAATAATACATTGAACATTCAATCATCACAAAAGGTACTAGGATATGCATATTGATCTCTTAGTGTATATCAAAAGTACAAACCGTAAGCAACCAAGCCTAGAGATTTTGTAGGAATGTGAGCCAATACCAAATTAGGCATAGTTACTCCACTACAAAAGAGTCAATACCATTTTTTCCTCAGTTAACGCATTGACATACACGCCATCCTTAGTTTTATGGCATTCATAAAAGAAAGTTGCTCAATCCACCTCCCTTCCAAGAGCATCTTCCTGGAATATTACAAATGTCGAAGTATGAGACAAAATGAGTAAAAAGATAGACAAATCAAGCAATCGATAATTACCACTTCCTTCCTCTTCCTAGCAAAACTTTTTCTTCCTAGTGTGTGTGGATACTTAATATTCTTTGAGTTATCGCTCTTTTATTAGTAGTGGTAATTACAGGTGTTTTCAGTTTGCTACAATAATTATTGTATTTATAAGACGCTGACCTTACCTAGGTAATGATTGTGTGGACCTAGTTTCAGAATTGCTCGTCCACTCTAGCCAAATCAATTGCTACCAGATATAAACAACCTTGCTCTAATCGACTAAACAAAGGGACACCATCTACACGAACAAGTACCAGATTCTGGGAACACATAGGTGACATAAAAGACACTTTAAAAGCGGTAGATTGTAAGGTAATACCTTGATGAAGAATAATCTGATGTCAAACAGTCAACTATGTCAACTCTGTCTCCTCAGGCCTCAGGAGCCCCCGAAATTCTAAACCATAGACAGAGTGACACAGAGAACAAAAATCAAACACTTGGTGTGCGCGCACTAACAAATATACTCATGTAGATATAATCAGAACGCACACGAGGAAGAAATCTGAAACCAATAATTGGAAAGACATAGTCTTCAAGCTGCGCCAGTATATACCTTTGTATTTCATCTAGGTTCTGAGTTGGGGAGGGCGGCGATTAATCCCAGATATGGTGAGATCAGAGGGGTGGTGGCTATGGGGATCAGACTCAGGAGGTAAGATATGCAGGAGGCTCCCAGTCCGTCGTGGATGAGTTCTGCAGAGTTTGAAGTGATTGATTCCTTCTGGCGGGCCATCGGTCCTTTCTCGCCGGGGCAGCTACGAGCGGATCCGCTTGCGGGGGCGAGTCGGATGCAAGATCCTGCCGGTGTTCCGATGGCACAGTGGCGCTGCCGCGGGGCGGTGGTGCTGCGATCCAGGGGCCTTGACGCGGGGGCGGCGCGAGGGCGGCCGTGGCGAGAGAATAGGGAAGAAAGCTTCTTTGACCCGAAGCTCTGTTCGAGATGCTACAGATAAAACTCTAATATCCTAACCGTCTAAATATTTGGCGCCGAACATCACGCGATCTTTTACTTTCGCGCTATTTCCTCTCTTCGCCAACGCGTGCCACAGGAATTCGCTAGAGACAGGCTCTTCACCGTGTCTTTTCCATCTGTAGCTTTGATAAAATTTACAACCAGTTTCGTGGAACCTAATTAGATAGACAAAACGTAGAGACGGTGGATCGAGCCGTCACATATTCTCGTATCTACATGATAGGTGGGAGATTCGGTGGGAGTGGGTTAACACGGATAGGTTAGCCCGTCTCTTTTAAACCGTAGCTACATGCTGGTTTTGTTGTAGTGATAAGCAAGCTATGCCGGAACACAGCGTGATGATAATTTGACCGTTGACCGGATTAAAGGTCAATTGGCTTAAGGTAAAGGCTGGAGCTCTAACGCCGCATAAGTTAACCCGGTATGTAATCCGGCATATGGATGCGGCGTACAAATCAAGGGGTACCGGCATACCTTGCGTATGCCGGTACAGGAAACCGGCGATGCTGGTCAAAGATCTTATCGCCTCACTATGGGACATCGAAGAGATACGGAGGATCTCTTTATGAGAGAGCCTCACTAACTTCCAATTGAAGCCACAACACGCAGATGACTGATGTCTACCGGTGCTTCTATTCTTGTAGACAGTGTCGGGCCTTCAAGAGCAGAGGTTTGTAGAACAGCAGCAAGTTTCCCTTAAGTGGATTACCCAAGGTTTATCGAACTCAGGGAGGAAGAGGTCAAAGATATCCCTCTCAAGCAACCCTGCAACCACAAAGCAAGAAGTCTCTTGTGTCCCCAACACACCTAATAGGTGTACTAGTTCGGCGAAGAGATAGTGAAATACAAGTAATATGGATGTATATGAGTGGTAATAGCAATCTGAATAAAATATGGCAGCGAGTAAACATGCAACAAAACAGTAAATAAACGGAGATTCGATGCTTGGAAGCAAGGCCTAGGGATCCTGCTTTCACTAGTGGACACTCTCAACAATGATCACATAATAGGACTACTCTACACCCTTTTGTTGGATGATGAACACATTGCGTAGAATTACACGAACCTTCAATGCCGGAGTTAACAAGCTCCACAATTCAATGTTCATATTTAAATAACCTTAGAGTGCAAGATAGATCAACATAATTACACCAAGAACTAACATAGCATGCACACTATCACCATCACGCCATGAAGGAGGCATAGATCACGTCAACACTATCATAGTAATAATTAACTCCATAACCTACAAGAGATCACAATCATAGCCTATACCAAGTACTGCACGAGCCACACACTGTCACCATTACATAGTGCAGGAGGAATAGAGTACTTTAATAACATCACTAGAGTAGCACATAGATGATATTCAACTAGATCACATAAAGAGAGAGATGAACCACATAGCTACAGCGGAGCCCTTAGCCCCGGGGTGAATTACTCCCTCCTCATCATGGAGACAGCGATGGCGGTGAAGATGGCGGTGGAGACGGCGGTGGAGATGACTCCGGGGCAATTCCCCGTCCGGCGGGGTGCCGGAACAGAGACTTCTGTCCCCCGAATCTTGATTTCGCGATGGCGGCGGCTCTGGAAGGTTTTCTCGGGTCTCGTCTTCTCTGTCAGTGTTTTTAGGTCAGGGACGACTAAATAGGCGAAGAGACGGAGTCGGAGGGGCCACGGGGTGCCCACACCACAGGGGGGCGCGCCCCCCCCTGGGCCGCGCCGGGGTGTGGTGTGGGGCCCCCCTGGCTCCCCTCTCGTCTTTCTCCGGTGTTCTGGAAGCTTCCGGGAATTATAAGGTCCTCGGTCTTGATTTCGTCCGATTCCGAAAATATTTCTTTACTAGGATTTCTGAAACCAAAAACAGCAGAAAACGACAATCGGCCTTTCGGCATCTCGTCAATAGGTTAGTTCCGGAAAACGCACGAATATGACATATAATGTGTATAAAACATGTAGATATCATCAATAAAGTACCATGGAACATAAGAAATTATCGATACGTCGGAGACGTATCAGCATCCCCAAGCTTAGTTATGCTCGTCCCGAGCTGGTAAAACGATAACAAAGATAATTTCTGAAGTGACATGCCATCATAACCTTGATCATACTATTGTAAAGCACATGAGATAAATGCAGAGATTCGAAGCAATGATGAAGATAATGAGTAAACAAATGAATCATATAACAAAGACTTTTCATGAATAATACTTTCAAGACAAGCATCAATGAGTCTTGCATAAGAGTTAACTCATAAGCAATAAATTCTTAGTAGAAAGCTTTGAAACAACACAAAGGAAGATATAAGTTTCAGCGGTTGCTTTCAACTTTAACATGTATATCTCATGGATAATTGTCAACACAAAGTAATATAACAAGTGCAATAGGTAAACATGTAAGAATCAATGCACACAATTTACACAAGTGTTTGCTTCTAAGATAGAAAGAATAGGTAAACTTACTCAACAATAAAGTAAAAGAATGGCCCTTCAAAAGAGGAAAGCATCGATTGCTATATTTGTGCTAGAGCTTTGATTTTGAAAACATATAGAGAGCATAAAAGTAAAGTTTTGAGAGGTGTTTGTTGTTGTCAACGAATGGTAGTGGGCACTCTAACCCCCTTGCCAGACAAACCTTCAAAGAGCGGCTCCCATTTTATTTATATTTTTGGGTGGCACTCCTTCCAACCTTTGCTTTCACAAACCATGGCTAACCGAATCCTCGGGTGCCTGCCAACAATCTCATACCATGGAGGAGTGTCTATTTTTGTTAATTAATTTGGGACTGGGAATCCCATTGCCAGCTCTTTTTGCAAAATTATTGGATAAGCGGATGAAGCCACTAGTCCATTGGTGAAAGTTGCCCAACAAGATTGAAAGATAAACACCACATACTTCATCATGAGCTATAAAACATTGACACAAATAAGAGGTAATAACTTTTGAATTGTTTAAAGGTAGCACTCAAGCAATTTACTTTGGAATGGCGGAGAAATACCATGTAGTAGGTAGGTATGGTGGACACAAATGGCATGAATATTGGCTCAAGTATTTGGATGCATGAGAAGTATTCCCTCTCAATACAAGGTTTAGGCTAGCAAGGTTATTTGAAGCAAACTCAAGTATAAAATGGTGCAGCAAGACTCACATATAAACATATTGTAAGCATTATAATACTTTACATCGTCTCCTTGTTGTTCAAACACCTCAACCAGAAAATATCTAGACTTAGAGAGACCAATCATGCAAACCAAATTTTAACAAGCTATGTAATTATTCATTAATGGGTACAAGGTACATGATGCAAGAGCTTAAACAAGATCTATATGAGCACAACAATTGCCAAGTATCACATTATTCAAGACATTACACCAATTACTACATGTAGCATTTCCCGTTTCCAATCATATAACAATTAACGAAGCAGTTTCAACCTTCGCCATGAAAATTAAAAGCTAAGAACACATGTGTTCATACGAACCAGCGGAGCGTGTCTCTCTCCCAAACAATCATTTATTCAAACAAAAACAAAAACAAAAACATACAGACGCTCCAAGTAAAGTACATAAGATGTGACCGAATAAAAATATAGTTTCAAGAGAAGGAACCTGATACTTTGTCGATGAAGAAGGGGATGCCTTGGGCACCCCAAAGCTTAGATGCTTGAGTCTTCTTAAAATATGCAGGGATGAACCACCGGGGCATCCCCAAGCTTAGACTTTTCATTCTTCTTGATCGTAGTATATCATCCTCCTCTCTTGACCCTTGAAAACTTCCTTCACACCAAACTCAAAGCAACTCATTAGAGGGTTAGTGCATAATCAAAAATTCACATGTTCAGAGGTGACACAATCATTCTTAACACTTCTGGACATTGCTCAAAGCTACTGGAAGGTAATGGAACGAAGAAATCCACCCAACACAGCGAAAGAAGCAATGCGAAATAAAAGACAGAATCTGTCAAAACAGAACAGTCCGTAAAGACGAATTTTAAAATGGCACCAGACTTGCTCAGATGAAAATGCTCAAATTGAATGAAAGTTGCGTACATATCTGAGGATCACTCACGTAAATTGGCATAATTTTCTGAGTTACCTACAGAGAATTAGGCCCAGATTCGTGACAGCAAGAAATCTGTTTCTGCGCAGTAATCCAAATCTAGTATCAACCTTTCTATCAAAGACTTTACTTGGCACAACAATGCAATAAAAATAAGATAAGGAGCGGTTGCTACAGTAGTAAACAACTTCCAAGACACAAATATAAAACAAAGGTACTGTAGCAAAATAACACATGGGTTATCTCCCCAGAAGTTCTTTCTTTATAGCCATTAAGATGGGCTTAGCAGTTTTAATGATGCACTCGCAAGAAATAAAAGTTGAGGCAAAAGAGAGCATTTGAGTCTAACACTCTTCCTATGCAAAGGAATCTTGTACACAAATAAATTCATGAAGAACAAAGTGACAAGCATAAGAGAATAAAACACGAGTAACTTCAAATTCTCAACATGAAGAGGGGAAACTTAATATTATTAAGATGCATATAACCATATTTCCCTCTCTCATAATAACTTTCAGTAGCATCATTGATGAAATCCACAATATACCCATCACTTAAAACATTCTTATCATGGTTCATATGCATAGAAATATCATTAATTTTGGCATAAGAAGAGTTATTCTCATTAATAGTAATTGGAGCAAGATTATTATCAAGAATTTGAACATGGTAAACAAGTTGCATATTAAAAGAATTGTTTTTAGTAATCCAATCATGACTATGACAAGTTTCATAAGGATAGTTATAACCTATATCATAGCATTCTTTATAATAATCATCAAAGATCGGAGGCACAGTGTCATCATAAGAAATAGAATAGTTATCTTTCACAGTCGGTTTATCTATGACCATACCATCATTGTTATTAGAAGGAGATGTATCAAGAACATAATGACCAGTAGCAAAAGGATTTTCAAACACCTCTTCCCCAAGCTTAGAGCTTTCTATATCATTATGGGAGGAAGCATGGATAGCACTGACACTATGGCAATTATCATTTTCAGAATTAGTTTCCCAGAGATTTGTAATATCAAAAGTAGTATGCTCATTCAAATCATGATCGCTAATGTATGTAAAGGGCATAGGAAGATCATCGTATTCAGATTCATTATCACAATAATCATTAGGAGCAACATACTTACGGTTACCTAGCGTTATCTCATTCACGCGGGGATACGCCGTTACCTCTTTCTTTTTATTCTCCTCCTTCTTCTTCTTCTTCTTCTTCTTCTTCTTCTTCGTTCCCTTCTTCTTCTTCTTCTCTTCTTCCCTCTCCTCGCTCCCTTCTTTAGGAGGAAGAGGCTTGAAGGGTGTCTTGTCCGCATAACCTGATTTACTTTTAGAAACAATAGAAGAAACTTGGGAGGATCCCTCCTTTTCATTAATTAATTGAAAACACACAGCGGTCCTATCATATTTTGGCAAGGTGTCATCTTCTAAAATATTCTGTATGTAAGTATTTGTATGGCAATTATTAATGCAGTAAGAAAGACACCCATGCAGGACATCATCAATATCAAGATCGTTAATATTTAACAAAGAAATTTTTCTTGATAACTCTTGACACTTCAAAAATAAGGTAAGTTCATCATGCTGATTAGGAATGATTTCATCATCACAATACAAATTTGCAGCACTCATGGGGTTCGAATTATCATTGGAGGAGCATTGAAAATTAAAATGACCAACTCTATGGCAAAGTTCACAAATAAAAGGATAGAGGGCACACACTTTTTCTCCAAGATCATCTAGAGCTCTAGACCACTTTCTAGTTTTTTCATTTCTGTGATGGATACAATATTCATCTTCTATTTGATTAATTCCACAAGGTCTATGTATTCCACAAAAATTAACATGCTTATAGGAAATAGCATTCTTAGGAGTTTGAGCACGCTTATTGCAATCATTAACAACAATTTCATTCTTCATGCAAGCGTCTTTAAAAGGTTCATGATACTTATCAAAATTCTTCCTAGGCAATTCAATGTGAGAAGCAAAAGCTTTATAAAGATTTGCAGCAACTTGAGAGTCAAGACCATAAATAGCACTCATATTTTGAAATTTACCACTATCCATGAAAGTTTCAATGCATTCATAATCATAATTTATACCTGACTCTTTACCTTTGCCGTTCTCCCAATCTTCAGCGTTCTCCTTAATCCGATCAAGAAGGTCCTGATGGCGTGTAACTCACACGTTCGTTGGGAACCCCAAGAGGAAGGTATGATGCGCACAGTAGCAAGTTTTCCCTCAGAAAGAAACCAAGGTTTAATCGAACCAGTAGGAGCCAAGAAGCACGTTGAAGGTTGATGGTGGCGAAATGTTCTGCGGCGCAACAACAGGGATTCTGGCGCCAACGTGGAATCTGCACAACAAAACCAAAGTACTTTGCCCCAACGAAACAGTGAGGTTGTCAATCTCACCGGCTTGCTGTAACAAAGGATTAAACGTATCGAGTGGAAAATGATTGTTTGCAAGAAAATAGTAAAACACAATTGCAGTAGATTGTATGCTATGTAAAGAATAGGACCGGGGTCCACAGTTCACTAGAGGTGTCTCTCCCATAAGATAAAAGCATGTTGGGTGAACACATTACAGTCGGGCAATTGACAAAATAGAGAAAGGCATAACAATGCATGTACATGATATGATAAATATAGTGAGATTTAATTGGGCATTACGACAAAGTACATAGACCGCCATCCAACTGCATCTATGCCTAAAAAGTCCACCTTCGAAGTTATCATCCGAACCCCATTCAGTATTAAGTTGCTAAGCAACAGTACAATTGCATTAAGTATGGTGCGTAATGTAATCGACAACTACATCCTTAGACATAGAATCAATGTTTTATCCCTAGTGGCAACAACACATCACAACCTTAGAACTTTCTGTCACTGTCCCAGGTGTCAATGAAGGCATGAACCCACTATCGAGCATAAATACTCCCTCTTGGAGTTAAGAGTACAAACTTGGCCAGAGCCTCTACTAATAACAGAGAGCATGCAAGATCATAAACAACACATAAACAATAGATTGATAATCACCATAACATAGTATTCTCTATCCATCGGATCCCGACAAACACAACATATAGTATTACATATAGATGATCTTGATCATGTTAGGCAGCTCACAAGATCCAACAATGAAGCATAACAAGGAGAAGACGACCATCTAGCTACTGCTATGGACCCATAGTCCAGGGGTGAACTACTCACTCATCACTCCGGAGGCGATCATGGCGATGAAGAGTCCTCCGGGAGATGAATCCCCTCTCCGGCAGGGTGCCGGAGGCGATCTCCTGAATCCCCCGAGATGGGATTCGCGGCGACGGCGTCTCTGGAAGGTTTTCCGTATCGTGGCTCTCGGTACTGGGGGTTTCGCGACGGAGACTTTAAGTAGGCGGAAGGGTAGGTCAGGGGGGCTCACGAGGGGCCCAGATGACAGGGCCGCGCGGCCAGGGGCCAGGCCGCGCCGCCCTATGGTCTGGCCACCTCGTCGCCCCACTTCGTTATCTCTTCGGTCTTCTGGAAGCTCCGTGCAAAAATAGGACCCTGGGCGGTGATTTCGTCCAATTCCGAGAATATTTCGTTACTAGGATTTCTGAAACCAAAAACAGCAGAAAACAACAACTGGCTCTTCGGCATCTTGTTAATAGGTTAGTTCCAGAAAATGCGTAAATACGACATATAATGTGCATAAAACATGTAGGTATCATCAATAAAGTAGCATGGAACATAAGAAATTATCGATACGTTGGAGACGTATCATGTCCCTTTTAAACTCTTCTTTATTGCTCGTGAATGATCCAGAACAAGTAGTATCCAGCAAGGTCTTATCTTGAAAAGAAAGTCTTGCATAGAAATTATCAATGATGATATTACCTGGAAGCTCATGATTGGGGCATTTGAGCATTAAAGTCTTCAATCTCTCCCATGCTTGGGCAATACTCTCTCCATCATGAGGCCAAAAATTATATATATGGTTTCGATCTTTGTGAATTTCACTTGGAGGATAGAACTTGGAATAAAATAGAGGCACAATATCCTTCCAATCAAGAGAGCGCCCGTCCTTCAATAGTTTATACCAATGCGCCGCTTCACCAGATAGCGACATAACAAATAATTTCTTTCTAACTTCATCCATTGAAATACCTGCACACTTGAATAACCCGCATAATTCATGCAAAAACAGTAAATGATTCCTAGGATGGACGAGTTCCATCCCCTTCATAGCTGTTATCCATAACACGTTCAATAATTTCCATAGATATTTTATACGGAATACTTTCAGCGAGTGGATTTAAAATATCGAAGCATCATTAGAGTTATCGCATATGGGAGATAAAGCATCATCAGAGCAAAATATTTCTTCTAAAGCGGAGGAGCAAAAAAAATTATTTTTATGTAAACTAGCTTCCCCAAGCTTAGACTTCTTCATAGCATTAGCAGTAATTGCATTCATACTAATAACATTGCTATTATCATGTAAATAAGGTTCCATAGGGTTTTTAATTTTCACATCAAACAATTCTAAATTAGGAAAAAGATTAAAAAGCTCACCAAATTTTTTGTTGTTTTCCATTATGCCTAACTAGTGAAAATAAAAACAAGAAACAAAAAGATGCAATTGCAGGATCTAAAGGAAATAGCTTCGAGCACACACACAATGGCGCCAGAAAAGTACTGTTACCTGGAACCGAAGTATGAGTGCTTTTTACCTTTTCTCCACGGCAACGGCGCCAGAAAAGTGCTTGATGTCTACGGGTGCTTTTATTCTTGTAGACAGTGTTGGGCCTCCAAGAGCAGAGGTTTGTAGAACAGTAGCAAGTTTCCCTTAAGTGGATTACCCAAGGTTTATCGAACTCAGGGAGGAAGAGGTCAAAGATATCCCTCTCAAGCAACCCTGCAACCACAAAGCAAGAAGTCTCTTGTGTCCCCAACACACCTAATAGGTGTACTAGTTCGGCGAAGAGATAGTGAAA
Organism: Lolium rigidum; assembly: GCF_022539505.1. Taxonomy (NCBI): domain Eukaryota; kingdom Viridiplantae; phylum Streptophyta; class Magnoliopsida; order Poales; family Poaceae; genus Lolium; species Lolium rigidum. Next base: position 321,372,379 of record NC_061508.1, on the reverse strand, counting down.
TACAAGTAATATGGATGTATATGAGTGGTAATAGCAATCTGAATAAAATATGGCAGTGAGTAAACATGCAACAAAACAGTAAACAAACGGAGATTCGATGCTTAGAAGCAAGGCCTAGGGATCCTGCTTTCACTAGTGGACACTCTCAACAATGATCACATAATAGGACTACTCTACACCCTTTTGTTGGATGATGAACACATTGCGTAGGATTACACGAACCCTCAATGCCGGAGTTAACAAGCTCCACAATTCAATGTTCATATTTAAATAACCTTAGAGTGCAAGATAGATCAACATAATTACACCAAGAACTAACATAGCATGCACACTATCACCATCACGCCATGAAGGAGGCATAGATCACGTCAACACTATCATAGTAATAATTAACTCCATAACCTACAAGAGATCACAATCATAGCCTATACCAAGTACTGCACGAGGCACACACTGTCACCATTACATAGTGCAGGAGGAATAGAGTACTTTAATAACATCACTAGAGTAGCACATAGATGATATTCAACTAGATCACATAAAGAGAGAGATGAACCACATAGCTACAGCGGAGCCCTTAGCCCCGGGGGTGAATTACTCCCTCCTCATCATGGAGACAGCGATGGCGGTGAAGATGGCGGTGGAGACGGCGGTGGAGATGACTCCGGGGCAATTCCCCGTCCGGCAGGGTGCCGGAACAGAGACTTCTGTCCCCCGAATCTTGATTTCGCGATGGCGGCGGCTCTGGAAGGTTTTCTCGGGTCTCGTCTTCTCTGTCGGTGTTTTTAGGTCAGGGACGACTAAATAGGCGAAGAGACGGAGTCGGAGGGGCCACGGGGTGCCCACACCACAGGGGGGCGCGCCCCCCCTGGGCCGCGCCGGGGTGTGGTGTGGGGCCCCCTGGCTCCCCTCTCGTCTTTCTCCGGTGCTCTGGAAGCTTCCGGGAATTATAAGGTCCTCGGTCTTGATTTCGTCCGATTCCGAAAATATTTCTTTACTAGGATTTCTGAAACCAAAAACAACGAGAAAACGAGCAATCGGCCTTTCGGCATCTCGTCAATAGGTTAGTTCCGGAAAACGCACGAATATGACATATAATGTGTATAAAACATGTAGATATCATCAATAAAGTAGCATGGAACATAAGAAATTATCGATACGTCGGAGACGTATCAATGACGAAGACGCTACAGTGCGCAGGGTAATAGAGGTCAGCGCCACAGAAGACAGGGAAGGACATCACGAGCTCAGAGTCAAAGCTACAGTCCAAGACCGGCTGATGTAGGCTAAGATTCCCTCTACCCGGGTTCCTTCTCATGTAAGCCTCCTCTCCACTATATAAGGAGAGGTGGCACTCCCTTCCACGGGACGATCCAACGATTCTAGGGTTTCTCTCTTTGTAGAACTTCTTCTTCTTCCTCTAGCCAAGGGCTGGAGGGAAATCATTGTAGCTCCTTGTGCGCTTATACAGATCAGACATGCAGGAGTAGGGGTGTTACCTCCTCACGAGGATCCCGAACCTGGGTAAAACTTGTGTGTCATCGTGTATTTCTTCTCCATCTCCTCCTCCTCCGGATCCCTCGGTGTGCATTGGCCCCAAGATAATCCTACCCATGGCATCTGTTTGTTCACCACGGCGACATTCTTCGACTACCAAAACGGCCACGACTTGCCCCTGGCCTTGCCAAGGGGAGACATGACTTGATCATTGTGGCAATGGCGAGGGCCATTGTGGACTGATGGGCGGGGCCACGTGCCAATGCCGACGCCAAGCGCATGTGACATTGATGGTGACGCAGAAGGCAAAGCTGCTCATTGATGGTGGCACAGAAAACCAGCGCCACTCGCCATTACTGAAGCGCGTGCAGAAGACTAAGCGGCCATGGAGACGCTGCCAGGCAGGCCCTTGGCGGAAGTGGGAAGAGACGCGAGCGGTCCGCGGCGCGACCGCACAATTTGAGCTTGGAATGGGCCAGTCCGTTGGTTTGTTTGCGTTGAACCGTTGGGTCGCGTTTTTGGTGTCTTCTTGTCCACGTGGACTAAAACGGACCGCCTCGGTTGATTTTTGTTGGGTCGCAGAGATGCCCTTAGAAACCTGACTGGTCCATCGTGAGATTCTGAAATCCTTATATCTGGATGCCTTAAATAGGAGCAATGCTATGTAGAGAACATCACTTATTTATAAATCCATGGTAAAACTCGTTAATAAAATGCGGTGTGCATTGATTGATATAAATGACAGTCTTAGTCCCCTTTTTACGAGAACCAACCTGAGGTTGGGTGGTTAGGAAGGTGGTTGTACCCCATCCCATCAGAGTTCAAATTTTAGATTTGATATTTGTGTGTCTCGTAAAGGCGGAATATTCTTTCAGTGGGAGCGACGTTCTCGTCGACAGCGAGGCGTCTGTGGCGACTTTGTTAATTTCAAGATACGATCTGCCAGCTCAGTCTTCAGAGGTGCTCATCGGGTAGGGGTTATGTGTGTGGGTTCATAGGAGTGAGTGTATGCACGTGTATGTGAGCGTCTGCGTCTATACTGTGTTTCTCTAAAAAATGTCCCCTTTTCAAAAAATATATAGTAATACTACTGAAATGAAGAAAAAGAATATTATTTTCGGATCAAACCTCCCAGGGTCATGTAATGTAAAGAAAACAATGAAAAAAGGAACTGAAATGAAGAATGGCCTTTTTTATTGGGACAAGGAGGATAACCGGCCCCATACATCTCCGCTAGGTGGTCCAAATACATTTTTGTAATTTTTATTATTTTTGGTGTTCTTTGTACTTTTGTTGATAATGATTAATAGATCGGTGGTCCTTTTCGCAAAAAATACTAGCCATGCAGGATAACACAGGAAAAGATGGAACAATTTATATTTATATTTCGAAGTAGATGGCAGGAAATCAGTCTACTACTACAACAGAAACATGTTGTTTGCACTCACAGAACTTCTTATCTATCTGTAATCTTGTACACCATCTCAGCTGTAAAATGGCCATGATCCTTACATTTTCATTACATAATATATGGTAATGAATGTTCATCATCATATCAAACCTCTGGGTCTAGAATGATTTGAACTCTAGTCGACATGGGAGCCGAACTCGTTATGGTTATGTCTATTGTTCTGCTTTCTTGGCCCGTATATGTTGATACCGCGTCTTCACCAGGACTCCCTTTACTCAGTGCGGTAGGCATCTTAGGCTCCATTGGCAAGCTCATGCTTTCAGAGTTCAGCATTGTAGCAACATCTGTCATGGTGGGCCGATCTGATGGATCTTCCTGAGTACAAAGCAGTGCCACCTGCCCGCATCGCGTTATCTCAGCCATGTCATATCTGTTCCCTAACGTCCGGTCCACAAGCTCATGCAACCTTTGTTCCTTCCACATATGCCATGCCTGAAATGTTTTTCAATATTTTGGCGTTAAAGAACTGTAAGTAGATTGATTCATAAATACTCCGTATGGCCTAAGTACAACAGACAATGATCATGAACATAGAAGAAATGTTGCATGTTCACTCACATCTCGTACAAGATCACCAACAGTATCACCTCGCTTGTCGAGTATGGTATTCTTACGTCCGCTAATGATCACCAGAACCAAGACGCCGAAGCTGAACACATCTGTCTTCATTGAGTAAACTCCTCTAGATGCATACTCTGGAGCTTTGTAACCACTGAAGAGTGAAAAAAGAGAGGTCAAGACTATAATATTAGAACATCTTAACACAAATGATGTAATCTATAAAGATTGATATATCAGGCAGCTCATACCAAGTGCCCACGACCCTGCTTGTATGTTCTTCTGCTGCGTATGAATTCAGTACTGTAGCTGATCCAAAATCAGTAATCTTTGGGTTCATGTTGCAATCCAAGAGGATATTATGTGGTTTCAAGTCTCTATGAACGATCCAGAACATGGAGCCTTTGTGAAGGTAAACAAGGCCCTCTGTTAACCCTGTAATTATCTTGAGTCGCTTAGACCAGTCTAGCAATGGCCTTTTTGTTATATCTGCAAAATGTTCAAAGAATGATCATCCTTTAGAAAAATGAACTGCAATTTCTGTTCTGCAATAAACCAAACTATAATAGGTTCAAAATCGATCATCATTCGAGCAACAAACAATCAGGTGAAGATAGAGGCCTAGAGCTTTTGTAGCCTTTCACTCTTTTCTGTCAATTGTAGGCATTCTGAATTCATGTACATATTTACTACTCCCTTTACATGTAAAAAAAAAAAATACTACTCCCTACATTCCATATAAGCGCCTATCTATAGTTGGACATAATAATTAAGAGTGTCGCTGAAATGTAGACTGCCCATCTCTTCTTCCACACAACATCACTAAATTGCCTCTCTTTACTCTCCAAAGCAAGGCATCCAAGGGTAAGAGAAGCTACTTGGAAAACAATAACTAAAGTTGCATCAGGAGTGCTTAAACCTTTAAAGTAATAAAGGCATTTTACCGACAAAAAAGTTGCATCAGAAGTGTAAAAGGACCAGTAATTTGACAAAAAATGGAGAGGCTTAATGGACACCTATTTTGAAAAGGAGGGAGTACGAATGAAATGAGGCACATTTGAAAATTAACTCCAGTAAGGGAAAACGTACCAGATATGTAACGGTCCAGAGAACCATTTTGGATGAGTGTATAGACTAAAATACTTTCTTTCCCATGAATGCACCACCCTAATAACCTAACCAGATTGGTATGCTGAAGCTTTGCAAGCTGCAATTCACTTTTGAAATCAAATACTGTTGCATGCTCATCAAGCCGTTTAATCGCAACCATAACTCCATCAGGTAACTGACCCTGCAATGGTTACTTAGGTAGTTCAGATAACAGTGTCTCAACAGAAATCAATGCTTTATTGGAATGGCAAGGAAGACAGGCATCCCTTAGTTAGTTGCTTCGTATGTTAGCTGATATTTACCTTGTAAACTGTACCAAATCCACCACACCCAATTATTGCCTTCTCTGAGAAATTATCTGTAGCATCCACGATCTGAAAGAAACTAAACTTTGAGAATCCCACGCAAGCCTCTTCTATACTAGTGCAAAGCTCCACAAGTTCTTCAATGTCAAAGACTTTCTGTTCTTGAAGGTCTGCTATTCCTGAGAGTCATGATAGTGTATCATTGTCATGAATGGGATTGCAAAAGTATTGGGATGACTAAGAGGATACAATATTATGGAGAACATGATCCACTATTTGTTGCACTGATCATCGACTTTCCGTCCTTAGGGACATCCATGTACAAGAGCGCCATCTTACGAGAAAATGGAGATTGTGATACAAGAAGTCATGAAATGTATTCATGACGTTTGTATTACACTATTACTCAACTCATATCTTTCATGTGGTTACTAACAGGAGTAATTGTGTGCCAAAAAGGAACTTCTCAATATAAAATTGTATATTCAGTAATTTGAAGGTCATTGTCTGTATCCTCAAGATATGTTTATTCCCATTAGGTAGTGCTAGTTCAAAACATGTGCTTATTCTATTTCGGCACAGTTGAAGTCTATCTAGTGCCGCGATTACTCATGAACGTTTTTGCACGAGCAAAATAAATATCAAAATCAATTAGATGGACAATTTTATTCTCTGTGCAATATATAAAAAACATGAGAAGCTGAGTATTGCAATTTACATCGAAATGATAAACCAATTCTGAAATAACTGAAGAAAATAACTTTGACGTGAAGCTTCAGTCTATTGGTTTCCATATCTGAGTAGATGGTCTATTAGAAGTAACCGGTTACCGGCAAATGGTTGATCTCCAACATTGCAAAGTTCAGTACCTCGCTGCACGCGTGCTTCAGTGAACTCCAAAGCTCTTGTTGAAAACCTAAAAATAGGTATATCTCACCATTACTATATTGATACGTCATCTACAAATGGTTTTAACAGTCCTAAAAAGTGGCAAAATTCACACACTTGAGTCTGCAAAACGACGAATTTAAGGCACATTCTTAAGCTTCACGCCAGTTCATTTTAAGAAGAAAAACATCATGCTTATCGACAAAGGTACTACAAATTTGTTGAATCATTTACTATATATTTAGGTAAAGAAACTCATATTTTAATTTTAAGCTGACTGATCTGCTGTACATCTACATTACATATGCATAATATACATATATTTAGCACCAAATGTGGTAATGAATCATCTAATATTCTTGTCACTGATCACTATGTCAGCATACGTAGTGGTTGATCTTCCACATTGCTATTTGATCAAAATAAGCAAGTACACCTTTCGATTCAATATTGATACTCCCCACGTCTCAAAATAACTGACTCCACCTTTTCTAGATGTATCTACACACTAAGAATGCGTCGAGATACAACCGTATCTAGATAAAGTTGAATCACTTAGTTTCTGACGAAGGGAGTACATTTGTTTGTAATTGTACATTAGTGCATGAGTAGTGTTCACTTTTTTGTGCGAATACAGGACTAATGTTTAAAATCTAATAAACTACATAATGAAAATTATCTGACCTGATGTGACGATTTGAACTATGTGTGATTACGTCGGCCACCCTTTCGCCAGTCTGCTAGACAAAGATAACAAAAATGACAAATATTATTGACGTAAATCGACGAGCACAGATTATGTGGTTGAGGCTAGCCTTATTATAAAGCGCGAACCACCCTATGAAATCAGAATTGCTAAATTCATGGCAGCAACAAATTTGATGATTTTTTGCAATTGGTCTCAAATTCAGATATGCCCAATTCCCAGGATCACTCAAACAAATCAGTTTCATCAGTCCACTCGAATTTAAATCATTTCCTCCCTCAGTCTCAGCCATAATAATACTATAAGCTTCAATTTTGAACAAAACTAATATAGGAACCAAGCAAGAAGCTGAACTATGGGTACCTTGACACGGCGATTATCTGTAGAATTGTCCACAAGGGCGATGAGCGGGATAAGGCGGATGAACATGTCGATCTCGTGCTGCGCAGCGCGGAGCTCGTCGGCCATCCGCGCGCCCAGGAGCAGGCGGCGGAGGTAGCCGCAGTCCTGGCACGCACTGACGAGCGCATAGCACCGCCGCAGCACGGCGCCGAGCTGCTCCAGCGGCCGCCTGGTGGCCTCCCGCCGCATCAGCTCTGCCAGCTCCAGCTCACCGAGCAGGCCGCCGATGAGCTCCACGTGCTGCGCCAGCCGCACGCAGGCGTCCCGGTGGCGGCGCGCCGCCAGGGCGGCCTGCACCACCATGGAGGCCAGCCCGAGCGCGTCCACCCCCACCAGCTGCGCCACGCTGGAGGCCTGGCTCAGAGTGCCCCAAAGGGTGCTCGAGGAGGTGTCCCATGGGGTCGCCATGGTCGGTGCTTCCTGATCCTGCGCGCTGCGGACTCTCCTGCCACAGGCACGAGGCGGGCTGGTCTCGTTGCCGGCCGGTTTGCCGCCATTGGCGGTCAAAAGCAAGACACGTATCGGTTGGTGAGCTTGCGTTTGACCGAAACTTTGACTAAGCCTGGACTTTCGTCGCGTTAGAATGCGACAGTTTTTTTTTTTTGCCAGAAATCAGGTCACTGATTTTTATTAAGTCTAAATCGATTTCTTAGCCATTTGATTTATCTCATGATCTGTGCTGATATTGGAAGTGCAAGAGGGTTGCAATTGCAACTGGTATTTCTTAGTTGCGCACGAATTGCAACTCAGATTTCTGAAACCGGATTGCAACTGGTATTTCTTAGTTCGTGCGTAAGCGCTTCCCTAAAACCGGATTGCCACTCACCTATATAGGTCTGCGAAAGGCAGAGTTCCGGAGGTCTACTGTCATGTCGGTCGGTGCACGCCAAAGGACGGGATGAGGAAGACGAAGGCAACGACATAAGGTTCTGAAAATAGGCAGTCACATATATGTCTCGTACAAGTGGCTAGAGTTTGGGTACGGGTTTATCTAGTGCGGGTCGGGAAGGTCGTGAAGCTTAGCCCACGTCCGAGTCGGCTCATCCATGATCCAATAAATCCGAAACGAAACAACTACGTCAAATTTTAATCTCATCCTCTTATAAATCACTCCACATTTCTCTCTACTAGCAATGTGTGACTAAACTTTATTCTCACCCCTTTGCCATACATGAATGGGCCAAGGAGAATTTTAAATTTTGTATTGGGTTTCAGGTAATGAGCTAAGGCCCAAGGCTAAATTCCAACACAACCTGCCCTACCCCTCAAACCAAACACAACATTGGTTGCAGTGCACTCTGATTAATAAAGCTTGTGCAAGAAATATATGCATTCTGTTATGCTACCTAATTAGGGAAAATAAGTTCATACATAGAAGCTCATCCCGTTTGCATCACATGATCACATGGAAGCGACTTGAGACGTTGCTGAAGCAACAAGTTAGATATAACATCACAAATTTATTTCTTTGAGATACCAGTTCGTGTCATGTCTCATTTTTATCCCTTGTCTGTCGTACAATTTAAGATTTAAATCCTTGTTTATCGTATACTGTTTTGAAATATTTGACGCTTTAGTGTCCCATAATGATGGAATTTTTCTTTTCCCTATGATAACTTCATCAATCTTAAAACCGTGACTCAGTCACTCGGAGGTGTCTATAGTGTGCATGCATGTATTCATAGATATGGGTGTATGTATGTATTTATGATATCTATGTTTGTATTGTGTTTCCACAAAAAATTGCTACCAAACAACCGTCGCCGTTTTAGTTTCCATAGGACTGAACATGAACAACCTTTCAATCATGTGTAATTTCTATTTCCGCATTTTACGGAGGGCTTGTATATATGCATTGTGGAATCTCACTTTATCTTTTTACTAGCAAAAGTGCACGTGCGTTGCACCGGGAGAATCCAATATATTGGTCACGTATTTGTTTTTTCGCAACCTACATAATGAATCCCAACAAAAAAAAATTACGAGTATTTACGTGCTACATCTGTCCAAACTTTGCCCAAATAAAAGCTGGCACAATCTTTATAAGAAAATACACGCAATTACAGAAAACAATATTTCAGAAATAGTACATCACCAGCAGATTTTTCTCTGAACTTCACACACTATCTCTCTGAAATGAACTTCCGTCTCTGAACATTGCTAAAACTTCGTCGGAATTGCAGCAGTTAGTGAGCTCGATATGTTTTTATTAACTTGGTGATGATATGATATTGTATCGTGTTAGTGATCATGAGGCTCTACCTTGTTCTGCGTGGCAAGAGGGAGGACGCCCGCGCTATTGCCACGACGCCTACAGCGAAGACGATCAACACGTGGTAAGGTAACTCTGATATATACATCTCAGTTAACAGAGCGAAATCTAATCTGAGTGTCACATTGTCATCCCATGTACGATCTTCCAAGCTCCAATCAATTAGTATCCATGGACTTTTGGCTGAATTTGCTCCGCACACCCTTGAAACTAACATTGTGATCAACTATTGAATTACTGATGGTACCAGATCTATATGTACGAAAACCACACTGGTTTTGTCTAAGAAAATTAGCAATGTTCAATCTGCCCCTAAATTATCCAAACAAAGAATTAGCCATGCGTGACACTTGCGTTGTTCTCCATTGGCGAATCCTCACTCCTGATGAGCTCACATAGAACTACCATGGCGCCAGCACAGCTGCACAGGCTCCTGCCGACAGAGGTAGCACATCGACACAACAAGAACTCAATGGCGTCGTATTGGCGGCACTCGACGTGCACGTGATTTCCAGTCTTCGTGCGCGCCCATGGCTGAGACGGCCACCTAGTCCCCGTCTGGTTCGACCTCTCGGAGGTGCCGCTCTGCTCACCGCAGCTTGGTACGACATGGAGGACCGCTTGCCGCTGGCGAGACCATGGTGTTGAAACTGAAAGTCTGGCTCGTGCTCCTCTGCTACGCCGCGCGTCGAGGGCCTCCGTGGCTTTGCACGCCCTGCGCCGGAGATGGCCGCCACATTGGAGGTCATGGTGAGCACCGACGCACGGTTCGAGGTGCTCGTGTCGGTGCAGAGGTCATCGTCATGGTCATCGTCGTCACATACTTCATCGTTGACGTCCTCGTTTCGACGTTGGCGACATGACCGCCAAACCAAGACCAGAGGTGCCGAACCACACCGGAACGACTGGAGGCGCCCCGATCTTTGGCATTGGCACCGCCTCCAACCATGGTGGCGGAGGTCCTCGTGAAGCTATACGCCATCGCTGCCGGTTGTGACGAGAAGTTGGGTAGGGTAGCGCTATAAGCAGCTTGCACGTCCACGTTGCCGATGGCGGCAGCAGCTAGCAGATGCAGGACATCGTCACCAATGTTGTCCATGAGCAGGACGCGGTACGGTGTCCATCGTTTTATGTTTCGGCGAGAGTTTTTTTTTTTTCCAAACGATCCTAGGATCGGATTTCATTACCATCAGATAACGAAACAGACGAGTACCACACGCCCATCAGGCATGTTCCAGCACAAACACCACAACACAAAGGAATAAAAGGCTGCCTGGGGCAAGCCAACAAACTCAACACATCTAACAGTTTTCCTCTCAACACAGAGAGACACCACATCGAAAGCAACAACAAACTAGGGTTATCGCAGCTACCACCAGCCAAAAGTAGGCACCTTCACCAGATCTTCATCAAGATGTAACGCATCAGGAGATGTCAACATGATCATCCTCCTCCATATCCTCCACTTCAGCGTCAGCGTCCCTTGCATCCCTGATCATCAGTGGCCTCTGCGCGGGGGGAGGCCTATTCTGGGTTCTAGGCTGGACATTCTGAGTATTAGCCAGCTGCAGAAGCCCATCAGCCCCCAAGCGCAAGTCTTCAGCGTCCTTCTCGTCGTGTAAACCTGCCCAGTATTTCATGAAGACAGTAGAGTAACTGATCAGTTCAACCGGATCCTTGATCAGTTTATGATCAAAACATGCTCTATTCCTCAGTTTCCATATTGCCCAACAAATCGCAGCCAACCCCGCAATTTGCGTGTTTCTGCTTGCAGGGATAAAACGTGGAATCCACCAAAAAAATTGAGTAAAGGAACCAGGTCTGGTTCTTGCTCCAATCAGCTTTCCAACCGCACTCCAAACGAACTTTGCAGCAGGGCAAGAGAAGAAAATGTGGGAAATACTCTCAGGACAACTGCAGAACTGACAAGAAGCATTCCCATGCCAGTTTCTTTTTAACAGATTGTCCTTTGTAGCAATGGCATTGTGCCATATCATCCACAGCCAGATTTTGATTTTTAAAGGAATTTTACTTCTCCATAAGTGCTTGAAAGATCTGTCTATCCCATTACTGCACAGGTGATTATATACTGATTTAACAGTAAATTTACCACTTTTTGTCCATTTCCAGTGAGGTTTATCCTGTCTGTCAGTTAACACTGTCTGTGACATGATCTGATGTAAGCCATGGATCTGCAGAGCAATATCAGGTGTCATCCATCTCCTGAATGTGAAATTCCAGTTCATGTTAGCAGCCTCAGCAACAGATACATCTTGTTCAATACATATATCAAAAATTTCAGGGAATCTGTCTTTTAAAGGATTCTGTCCACACCAAGCATCACACCAGAAACTAGTGTTCTTACCATTTCCCACTTTCATCCTTCTCCCTCTCAAATAAATCTGTTTCACCTGTAACATATCAGACCAGAGAGGGGAGTCCCCAGGTTTTTTCTTTGCAAGATATACACCACCTTGTTGGAGATATTTGTTCCTCATCAGATCTTGCCAAGGTCCAGAATCATTCTCAATCTTCCACCACCATTTACACATCAAGCTGATGTTGAACAAATGAAGATTTTTTATGCCCAAACCTCCTTTCTTTTTTGGCTTGCAAATCCAATTCCATTTGACAAAGTGATATTTCCTTTTATCAGCACTCCCAGCCCAGAAAAAGGATCTGATGGGCCTGTCAATTTGTTCAATGGTTGACTTATGGAGCAGCCTCATGGACATCTGATAGACAGCAACACTAGAAAGGCAGGCATCTATTTTGATCACTCTCCCTCCAATAGACATGGCATTCCCTACCCACCCACTCATCTTCTTTTTTGTTTTTTCCCCCAGAAATTTCATTTCTGCAACAGTTGGTCTTCTTGCACAAACAGGAGTGCCAAGGTATTTGATTGGCCAAGTCCCCTGTTGACAATTAAAAAGGGCAGCAAAGGACTGTGATTTCACCTCATCCTCAAGGATCATCATAACCTCACTTTTCTCAAAATTGATTTTAAGCCCAGACATTGTTTCAAAAATATACAGAATGAGTTTCAAATTCACAGCTTGCTCAGCATCATCCTGAATGAGCAGAATTGTGTCATCAGCATACTGCAACAGAGAAATGCCTTTTTCTACTAGATTGTCAGCAAGCCCTTTGATTAATCCATTCTGTTGAGCCAGGGATATCATTTTGGATAAGCTGTTGGCTGCCATGTTGAACAGAAAAGGGGCAAAAGGATCCCCCTGTCTAACTCCTTTACAGCTAGCAAAATAGGGACCAACATTGTCATTTACTTTCACACTTAAAGTACCATTTGTCACACATTTTTTGATCCACACAAGCCAGCTGTCACTGAAGCCCTTCTGATGACAGCAATCAAACAGGAAACTCCAGTTTACTTTATCATATGCCTTCTCAAAGTCAATTTTCAGCACCACCCCCTGTTGCTTTCTAAATTTGCTTTCTCTCAGCACCTCTTGAAGAAGCATAACTCCATCTGTGATGTATCTCCCTTTGATGAAAGCAGTTTGATGATTGGACAACAGTTTCTCTATCACTGGGGTAACTCTGACAGTAAGAGTTTTGGTGATAATTTTGAACAAAACTTGCAATAAGCAAATAGGCCTGAACTTTTGGATCCTATCAGCATCATCACCTTTAGGAATTAAAGTAATAACACCATAGTTAATACTGGCAAGGTCAATTTTATGTGCATGCAGGTCATGGAACACTGCCATAATATCTTCCTTGATAATATCCCAGCAAGCTTGATAAAATTCAATGGGGAAACCATCAGGGCCTGCTGCCTTATTCTTTTCCATCAGATCCACTACATCTTTGACTTCTTGTTCAGTAAATCTTCTGGACAGAATCTCCCTATCTCTGTCATCAAGTTTTTCAGTATTTTCCCATATCTCAGCATTCAATCTGACCCCTCTATCTTCTGCAGGACCAAACAAATTTTTATAGAACTGAGTGGCATGATCCAACAACTCTTTATCCCCTTGAATAACTGATTCTCCATTTTTCAAAGAAAAAATCTTAGACTTTCTCTTGCAACCATTGGCCAATCTATGAAAGAAAGCTGTATTACTATCTCCTTTCAAAAGCCAATTATCTCTTGCTCTTTGTCTCCAGAAACATTCCTCCTTATCTAGCATGTCAAGCATTTCTTGCTGGAGGGCAGCTTTCTGTTGGATATCAGTATCAGACAATGAAGACATTTCTTCTTTCAGTTCCAGCTCAGCAAGCAGGAGGGAAATTTCACCTTTTCTTTTTTTATCTTTCCCCTTTAAATTGTGTCCCCACCCCTTCAGACTATTCTTTACAGCTTTGAGTTTTGTCTGTACTCTGTCCAAACTGTTTTTGGCTCTGACATCTTGATGCCAAATTCTGTCAACTCTGCTCAGAAAATCTTCTTCTCTGATCCAATTTTTTTCAAATCTGAATTGGTACTTTTTCTTTGGTTTGTCCTCCATGGTATCAAGGATAAGGGGGTTGTGATCAGAAACATCTCTATTAATCTTATGAACTGTTGCCAAAGGGAAAAGATCTTCCCATTCACTATTCATCAAAAATCTATCCAATTTCTCAAGAGTGGGGTCAACCTGATTATTTGACCAAGTATACTGTCCACCAGATAAATGGATTTCTCTCAAGGCATAAGTGTTAATGATATTGTTAAACATATCTGTCCATCTATTGGCTCTCATGAATTTGTTCTTCTCAGAAGGAAATCTAATGATGTTAAAATCTCCACCAATGAGAGTAGGATGTCTTTGATCACTGCACACTCTGCCAAGTTCAATCAAGAAATCTTCCTTATCATTCAACTGAGCAGCACCATATACAATAACCAAACACCAAGTCACATTGAGCTTAAGATCCATCAAAGTAACTTTGATGAAAAATCTGCCAGCCTCAGTATCAGTGATGTTGAATCTGGACAGCCTAAAACCACCCAGAATTCCACCACTTCTACCCACAGAACCAATCCACTTCCAAGCAAACAAATTCTGAGGATCTATAGCCCTGAAAAAAGCAGGAGAATAATCCTTCTTGATTGTTTCCTGTAACCCAATGAAGTCCACTTCTTGCTCTCTGATAAAATCCATCAAAAAGCAGCTCATACCCTTCTTCCCCACACCCCTGCAGTTAAGAGTTGCACCTATCATAAATATCTTGGGTTTTTCTTCCTGCATCTGGTTCCAGTGACAATGCCACTCAAAGGGTGAGCATTGTTCACTTTCCCCAAGGCAGCACTTGATTTTGACTGTGCTCCTTCAGAGGAATCACCTGATTTTGATTGTGATCCTCTTCTTTTCCCAGAATTAATCAAACTTCTTTTTTTCTTCCTTTTTTTCCTGGACAAAACAGGTGTAAAACCTTCTTCATCTTCACTACCCTGCTCTCTGTAAAATTCCAGAAGCATAACTTTTTCTACATCTGACTCAATCTCTGATTCAATGTCAGTTTGTGCCACAGCAATGGCATGTCTGGCCTGTTCTAGATCTTTCAAATAATTGATATTATCCAAATAATCAGCCTGTTTCGGCGAGAGTAGATTTCGGTCCTTCGCTCGAAGGGATCGGGATCAATCAACTTATATACACATCAAAGGTGCACGTACCAACTGCCAAAGAATCATGGGCTCATGGCTAGCTAGTCTATTTTGCTTTGATTGGACTCTGCTACGTACCAAGAGTCCTGGCTAGCAAGGCTGTTTTAATTCCATGGAACTCTTTCTTGTATACGTTATCTCCCGAAAAAAAGAGACTTAGGTTCCGACTACTTCAGTTGAGATTGGACTCTCTTATGTACGCGCCAAGGTGGGTTACAACGCAAGGGATCGTACCTGAAACAAACTAACGCACGATCGTAGAGCTACCATATCGGATAGCACCGATCAGTTTCCTTTACGAACATGAACCAGCGGACGGGCGCAAAAGGGCGACACGAAAACGTATAGCAGGGTGGATGAAAGCGCACTTTGACGGACCAAACCACGGAAACCTTAGCTCCTTTATTATTACGTATAGACTAGCATAATACCCGTGCGTTGCAACGGATCAACAAATGAACTTTGTGAAAATAGAAAGAGTAGAAGATTGGTTGACAATTTTCTGATCACTCACGTGTTGGTTTTTAGTTTTCATGTGAATCAACATGTCGCAGCCTCGCAGAGGTCCCTTTTTTTTATCTCGCTTGCTGACATCTTTTTGACTGGGAGGCATTGCTGTGTTAGTTTTCTCTGGAATCAGCACGTTCGCGGCCTCACGGGATCTTTTTTTTATATCGCATGACGACACCGATCCGGTTATCGATCAACCAATCCAATTGTCTCGCGGAAAATGGAATTGTGCTTCACCTTCGAAATTCTTTCCAAAACGAATATTCCACACGAAAGTGACTATTAAAACAATTTAATATGTGCTCACAAATCTGGAGACAATTTAATGTAATTTCTAGCTCTCAACATATCTTTTATTTCATATTGATTTTCGTTTATATGCGCGTTTCTCTGGATCGGCGTCTAAATCATCAAATTACCGACATGCGATGTCGTGAAAGAAAAAATCTCATAAGAGGAGACAAACAACCGCAATAATAAATGGGAACTGCTGGGCGTCCCCCGGGAGATCTGATTCCCCAGCCCCCGGGTCCCCAGCCGCCGGATCAACCATTTTAACGGTTAGATTTGCATGTAGCAAAAAAACATCTCCGGCAGCAAAAAATCACCCCCGGCAGCAAATGACTGAAGCAAAAAACGGTTCGTTCAGAAAAGAAAATAAAAAGGCTGGGCTCGCCGGAGACCTCGCCGGAGACCACGTAGCAAACATATTACGCAGATGTAGCAAAACCCCAAATAAATTGTAGCAATTTTTTTTATTCATATGCTGCAAATCCTCTAAGACATCAACGGAGACATCGTCTGAAGCCGGCAGCAACGCCGTCCGAGGTTGCAGCAACTCCGTCCGTTCAGGACCCAAGCTGCTAGTAGCAGCGCCCTATGCCTATGGTAGCAAAAATCCACCCTCCGCCGGTAGCAATGTCGGACACCTTAAATAGCAAAACCAACCTTCGCAGGTAGCAACGCCGCACGCCTAAGGCAGCAAAACTCCTAACAAAACCGAGGAGCGCAAGATGGAGGCAGCGCTGATAGCATCGGCGGCGACCGCTTGTAGCATCGACGCCATCGGCTGATAGCACCAGTGACAGCCACTAGTAGCATCCCAAAATTGGGCTACACAGCAGCGTCGTCGACCTCCGAGGGTTGCACGTGGGGGGCGTCAGGGGAGCCGACGACCGCGCGCAGGGGAGCCTCACCGTGTGCGCCGACTTGGACGCGACACAGCTGCTGCAGACCTGCAGTAGGAGGAGATCGGGGGAGACGGCAGCCGCTCGCTGGGAAGGCGAAGCCAAGGCGCGGCGGCGTGGGGGCGCGGCGGCGGAGCGCGGCGCCGTGGATGGGGCGCAGCGGCGGAGCGCGGTACCGTGGCTGGGGCACGGCCGCGGAGATGGAGGCCCCGACGGCGCGCCGACCGGCGAGGGAGATGGAGGCCTCGACGGCGTGCCGACCGGCGGCGAGAAAACGGCCGGCGGCGCGGAACGCGGGAGGGAGAGGTTGGTGGGATGGGGAATTGGGGCTGCGCTGCCAGAAAATGCGAACGAAGAAGAAAGAGATTTAGGAAGGAGGTGGGTCGGTGTGTGGGCCCGCGCTGGCACGTGGCACGACCTGGAGGCGGAGGTTGCAACACGCTCGATCCCCCGGGGGGATTCAATCATTTTCCATAATAAATCACGTAAGAGGAGACAAACAACCACAATGTGCGTACTTTTTTAGGCGTGTAGAGCATAGAGCCTAAAGAAATTCGTTCAGGTCCACGGCCTGTTGTGGTCCTAATTGCTCATTAGAAAAACGCAGGATTGTTTGCATAATTAAAATAGATAGATGGACTAAAAAAACTGACAGGATGATAATTCTTAGGGCAATATGCTTGTTGTATTATCAGGGGGCCAAAGGCCACAATATATAGTACAAGTACAGGTGCACATATGCAGAAAGCCCCCTAACATATGGGGAAACTACAATAGACAAATATATACATCTAACACCCCCCTCAAACTCATGGTGGATCCACAACACCGAGTTTGGAGAGTAAGAAATCATGCTGTGCTCGAGTCTGTGCCTTCGTAAAGAAATCCGCCAACTGCAAATCTGAAGGCACATAATGAACCGCAACAACATCATCCTGTACATGTGCACGTGTGTAAAAAGCATCAACACCGATATGCTTGGTCAGCTCATGCTTCACCGGATCACGTGCAATACTGATAGCACATGTACTGTCAGACAAAAGTGGAGTGGGTGTCGTAACAGAGACCCCAAAATCTGCAAGCAACCACCGTAACCAAGTCACCTCAGCAATCAACAAAGCCATAGCCCGCAACTCAGCCTCAACACTCGAACGGGAAGCTGCGACCTGTTTCTTCGTCTTCCAAGCAACAAGCGAACCACCAAGAAACACACAGGCAAGCGAAAAGCGAACGACGATCCGTAGGATCACTCGCCCACGTAGCATCCGAATAGCACCGGAGCCGGAGAGAGCCGGAACGGGGAAAGAAAAGGCGACGAGTGATCGTGCCACGAAGATAACGAAGAACACGGAGGAGATGACTATAGTGAACAGTGGTGGGAGCTGAGACAAACCGACTCGGAATATGAACAGGATAAGAAATATCGGGACGAGTGACAAGCAAGATAAACAAGACTCCCAACAAGATGGCGATAACGGGTGGGATCGGGAAGAGGATCACCATCGGTAGGGACGAAGCTTAACATTAAGCTCCATAGGAGTATCGACCGTGCGCTCATCCCCAAGAGCAGCACGAGCAAGAAGATCCTGAATGTACTTTTCCCGAGAGATAGAAAAGCCATCGAAGTGGAGGAAACCTCAATGCCAAGAAAATAGCGAAGAGGACCAAGATCAGTCATAAGAAACCGATCGCGAAGACGAGCCTTGACGAAGGCAATATACTCGGGATCATCACCGGTAATGATCATATCATCAACATAGAGAAGAAGAAGAGTACGTCCACGAGGAGAAGTGTGAATGAAAAGGGCGGGATCATGAAGACTAGGAGAGAAACCAGCAGCGAGTCACCACGAGGCGAAGCGCTCAAACCAGGCACGAGGGGCCTGTTTGAGACCATAGAGAGAACGTCGAAGACGACAAACCATCCCATCGGGAACAGAATACCCGGGAGGAGGCTGCATGTAAACCTCCTCACTCAACTCGCCATTAAGAAAAGCATTCCGAACATCAAGCCGGGAGACGGACCAGCGGCGAACATAAGCAACATCAAGAAGGGTACGCACGGTAGTCATATGAGCCACGAGGGCAAAAGTCTCATCATAGTCACGGCCGTGCTCCTCGCTGAAAGCCACGAGCCACAAGACGCGCTTTATAGCGCTCAAGAGATCCATCAGAGCGAGTCTTAATTTTATAGACCCAGTTGCACGTGATAGGACGAACACCAGAAGGGGGAGAAACAAGATCCCAAGTGCCAGTGCGCTCAAGCGCAGCGATCTCCTCAGCCATGGCAAGCTGCCATTCAGGATGACGCTCGGCATCCCGATAAGAAGTCGGCTCGGAAACGGCAGAAAGACCATACTGACTAGGAGAGTAACGAGCTGGAGCACGACGCTGACGAACAGGCCGTGAAGGGGGAAGGTCATCAGCGGAGGACAACTCATCAGAAGAAGAGGAAAAAGGGACAACATCAGAAGGATCCGAAACCGGAGAACGAGGAGTACTAGGTGGACTAGACGGGGGAGAGGATGGCGCCGAAGGGGGCGCATCGGGACTAGGGAGGGAGGAGATGGGATAGCAGGGGGTGCATCCGGAAAAAGAAGAAAAGAGATATCATCCACCGGGTAAGTACCCGAGGTGGGACGAGGATAAAAGGGACGCGTCTCATCAAACATGACATCACGAGAGATGCGCAGCCGACGACCAACAGGGTCCCAACAGCGATTGCCCTTATGCTCATCACTGTATCCGAGAAAAACACACTCAACAGACTGAGCGGTCAGCTTGGTGCGATCGCGAGGAGGGAGAAGAACATAGCAAACGCAACCAAATAAACGAAGTGTCGAGTAATCCGGAGAGCAACCGGAAAGACGCTCGAGAGGAATGCCACCTTGAAGTGCAACGGAAGGCTGAATGTTAATGAGGTAAGTCGACGTAGCGACGGCCTCAGCCCGAAATGCGGCGGAAGAGAGGAAGCAATCATCATAGCACGGGTAGTCTCAAGAATATGACGATGCTTACGCTCGGCGACACCATTTTGAGCATGGGCGCCGGGACACGAGAACTGGGCAAGGGTGCCCTGCTCAGCAAGAACACCACGAAGGTGCTGGGAGATATACTCGCCTGCAGAGTCAGCACGAAACACATGAATAGGCGTGGAATACTGAGTACGAACCATGGCTGCAAAACGCTGATAAATAGAAAGCACCTCACGGCGAGAGTGCATAAGAAACAACCAGGTGTATCGCGAAAAATCATCAATAAACAAAATATAGTATCGATGACCCCCTTTCGAAGGAAAGGGAGCCGGACCCCAAACATCCGAATGAACTAAATCAAAAGGTCGCTGAGATACAGACGTACTAGTAGGATAGGGAAGCTGAATCTGTTTGCCTAGCCTACAACCCTGACACGAATGCAAAGACACATCTCCTGAGACAGACCCCAGAAGACCACGGCGAACTAATGACGATAAACGGGAGCCACAGAGGTGACCCAGCCGATGATGCCACTGCTGAAAAGATCCAGTGAAAGAAGCAGAAACCGCAGGAGAAGCGGCGAGATGAAGTGGCGATGAGAAGGAACGCGAAGCCAGTCTAACTCCCAGAGCCCCGGGGACTCAAGGCTGCGAGGGCCAGCTCCAACCAGGGCTTGTGTACGGCGGTCCTGAACAGCACAAGAATCAGCGTCAAGAATGACGCGACAACCGAGAATCGATGAGCCGACTAGCGGAAAACAGGTTCATCTTAAGACTAGGAACATGGGAAACATCGAGAACGAGAGAAAGAGGTAGTAGAAAGGGTGCCTCGACTGGAAACAGAGAGAGAGGTACCATCGGCCGTGATAACACGAACGAGGCGAAACAAGAGAGCGAAGAGCGAGAAAGAATAGAAGACGCAGAGGTCATATGAAAAGAAGCTCCGAGAATCCGGATACCACGGGGATGACGTAGCGGCCGTGTGGAAGGTGGTGGTCGCGCGGAGCCGGAAGAGGCGAGCACGGAACCGAGCGGTACCCGTCGAGGAAGAGCTCGTACCAGCCGAGCGGAACACGAAGACCACGGATAATGTCCCGATCGAGATAGCGCAACAGCGAGAAGATCCCGAAGAACCAGCTCGACGACGAGTAAGATGCGGCGGGCGTAAGCTGGGATCCCTCCGCCGGCAAGTAGAGATAGTGTGGCCGGGCTCCGCCACAGTAGGTGCAAGGAGGTGACGTCGAACCACGAGGCTGCTGGGGCTGACGCTGACACTGTAATGGAGGAGTAGGAAGTATCGGCTGTGCCGGAGGCCGCAATGAAGCCGGCGGCATAGGAGGTCCACGAGCAGTCGGCACAGGAGGGCCACGAGCAGCAAGAACAAAGGGAACCTCAAGAAGACCAGCACCACGAAGACGAGTCTCCTCAGCACGAAGCTCAGCAAGTACCTCAGAGAGCGGAACACGACCACGGACAAGCAGCTGGGCCCGGCGCGGCTCAAACTCCTTACGGAGCCGCGACAAGAACTCAAAAACGCGCTGAAACTCCAGATCCGCGCGCACAGTCAGACAGCAGGGACAGGTGGCACACACAGCTGTACGGAGAGAATCAAGCGACGCCAAATAGCAGCACTCGAGTGTAGAACTCATCAATAGTAGAATCACCCTGTCGAAGGGCATGCTCTGGCGGACCACGGATAGGTAGAGAGCATCCCCGGACGGCTAATAGCGCCGACGAAGAAAAGCCCACCGAGCGGCGGCGGTGGGAAGACCCATAAACTCAGCAGACATGCCG
Organism: Lolium rigidum; assembly: GCF_022539505.1. Classification (NCBI taxonomy): domain Eukaryota; kingdom Viridiplantae; phylum Streptophyta; class Magnoliopsida; order Poales; family Poaceae; genus Lolium; species Lolium rigidum. The sequence goes on along the minus strand of NC_061508.1, from coordinate 321,351,089 downwards.
AGGCGGAACACCGGAGGTGAGAACGGCAGACAGCACGAGCATCCTCATCTATCCACCGAGTGTACTCGGTCGGATCCAGCCGGTAAGTCGCAACGGTAGTAGAGTGGTCCTGGACCTTCCGGTCATAATCAGCCGAGAGCGGTGTCATCGGCACTCTTGGCTGCATCCTTATCCGCCCTGAGTAGCATCAGGGGCAAGGGCAACAGGTGGCGGTGCAACAGGCACCGTAGGAGCAACGGGGCGCGGCGGACAGGAGACCTCGCCAGAAAGCACACCCCAAAGACGAAGACCGCGCATGAAGGCAGCGAAATCAGGGTAATTCGCGCCATCAAAGATCATCGGGCAGCGAGGGATCGCAACATAGCCCGAGGAAGACATAGCTGTTTTTTTTTTGCTTTTTTTTAGACCGAAGTCAACTGCGGCCGGATCAAAGTAGAGCGAAGCAGGCCGGCGGCGGAAGCAGAGCGGGCGGACGGCGCAGAGAAGCATAGCTGGCAGACCACGGGGCGGAATCGATCGCGGAGAACGAGGCGCCACGCGCGAGAGAAGAGGCGGGCGGGCGGATCCAGGCGAGACGGGAGGAGAATCGGCCGCGCGGGACGGGCGGCGACTGGAGAAGATCGAGCAACAAACGGAGACGGGCGACGGAACAAGTAACGTCGGCCGGGCAATATGCTTGTTGTATTATCAGGGGGCCAAAGGCCACAATATATAGTACAAGTACAGGTGCACATATGCAGAAAGCCCCCTAACATATGGGAAAACTACAATAGACAAATATATACATCTAACAATAATCAGATAAGCTGTCTCATCCTCATCCTCTCCACGGAAATCATAATCATCTAATCTCCATGATCAGCAAATTGCGATCCTGTATAAATCGGTGGGACTCGATCTAATGAGGCGAGGTGGGACTATGGTGTATGGAACACAAAAGCTATGCAATTTTGGTTATGGTCGGGTTAAGCCTAAGAAGATCCAGTAGCGCAGCGGCCCATCAGCATCAGACATGGGTCTGGCCCAGCGTGACATCGGAACAAGCGGACCTGATGAACCGTGAAACCAACGAATCGTTTTCACTTGGCGGTGACACATTCAGTAATTATTTCCTAACCTAGTCTAGCGACCAGGGGTAAATTTGGAACAAAAAATATCGGACCAAGGAAACAATCCTCCCTTTATTATTCGGTATATAGATATAGATAGAATTTCAACACACATTTTAACTACGAAAACACACAAATCACATATATGGCCGTACCAAAACTCTGTAATTATGGATTTTTTTTATAATTGTCTATAGTATTTTACATGTCACAGTTGAGTAACCTTCTCGTATTATGTCCAAGCGATGACTATTTCTGCAAATTTCTTGTGTATTTTATGATATTATTTTTGCATTTGCATTTTGGTGATACTCTTGTGTTCTATATTGTGTTTTAAGTCAAACGATCTGAATTTCCTTTCTCATTCTAGTTTTATTTCCTGTCTCATTCTACTTTTATTTTAGGAATAAAATGCTGATAACATAAAAAAGGGCTATGCATGCAAGTCAAATGGTTTAAAACTCTTAGTCAGCCATACTAGACCCTTAAATTATTGTAACCACAAAGTCAATGTCAACATATGCTAGTTCAAGCCTAAAACTTAGCGATGTTGATATTTGCATACAATATCTAGCCAACTAGTCAATGAGCATCAAGAGTTTCTCAATGCACCATTTCACCATTTTGGAGACCATGCTGCAGTCATACCATTAACAGTACTCCTACCAAGTCTAGAAAACAAAAGCTGGCTCACAAATTGAGAGGAGACGTTAACATAAATTGGCATGATCTAAAATATTCCGTATAAGATGCATGCACAAATCATGAACATAGTTCCTTAATAGTGCTCCCTTGAAGTAAAACTTCCATCTAAAAAGTACCGCTTCTTTACCTGAAATTAAAGGTGGAGAAGAAGGTATTATTTGTCTTCATATTGTAGACATAACATGAATTTACGGTTGTAGAATCCTATGATCATAATATACTAGCAACTTAGTGAAAATCACATTCTAAGTTTTCTAAAATTAAGAAAAATCAAACATGTAAAAGATACATAGATACATAGACATGTGAAATTGGATTGAAATATGCTAATTTCTACAAGCTCGGGAAAATCTATAAGTTATTGTATATCAGGTTATAGTAAGTTGCAGTAATGTAATATAAATTTTTTTATAAACACACTAAGTATAATCCACAAATGATCGTATTATCTTACCAAAATTCTAATGTGACTGTTCCTATATGTACTATACATGTATGCATTTCCTCATAATTTTAAAAATGTTGAGATAGGATATTTTTTCTAGTTGCAAATTTCAAAATCATATCATACTAGAATCCATTTCTATATCTCGCTGATCTAGAAATCTAGACATCATGTATTTGTAACAAAAAAAGGTTAAAAAATGTCAACGCAAACAAGGGGTCAAGGCTGATATTCTCAAGGAGAGCAAATGAACATGTGCAGCATAAACGAGAGCCAATCATGCTCCATTAATTCAAGAACATCACAGGTGTTAGCCGACAATTTCAGTATTTAGAAACTACCTTGAGAATTCACTTACCAAAGATGATCGTTTATATATAAGAAAATCTCGGCTAATGATAGCTAAGTCACATATATATAATTCCATACTTCTACATCAGTACGTCAACTCATCAACAGCTAGCCATAGTTGGCTCATATTATATCTGAATGGAGCCTTCTTAGTCAACGAACTGACCGGATATACTGAGCATATCCGAAGTATCCGCTGTATTCCTGTACATTTATACTGTGTGTCATATTTCGTAGCAATTTTCTTATGAAACGTTCTGTGCTTGCTGTCGCGGCTAAAATAATTTAAACTTAATTTGGTTGCCACCAAATTGCAGCGGGAAGTTGATTCTCATGTTCACATCGGATATCATTTATCTACTACTCCCTCCGAACTTCAATCTAGGTGTATTAAGTTTTGTTAAAATAAGAGTTGACCAACAATTACACCATCAAATACTCCCTCTCTCCCAATTTATATTGCACATAATTTTACGTGAAAATTAAATTTTGTAAGGTTTGATCAATTATGTACCAAGGTATATCAACTTTTACAATATGAAATCAATATTATTGGAATCATGCTGAAATATATTTTCATATTATATATATTTTTCATATCATAGACAGTAACACTTTTTGCTATATAGTCACCAAACTTTACAAAGTTTGACGTTGACTAATATTTATAAGCACCATATTTTGGGATGGAGGGAGTATACGACTTATGTGACATAATCTGATGCCATTAGATCCGCATTCAATACAACGTAACCTATGAATATGATTTTGTACCGTATAAATCGTAATGTACATTGTTGGTGTTATTGTTTATAAGCCGAATTGTCTTAAGAAAACTTATTACCGTATAAATCTCATTTGTCAGAAACGAATAATGCCAAATAGTATGAAATTTCGTACTTATATCCGCTTTAGCCTTCAGAAACCTTTCCCAATCAATTATCTAAACCATCTTCGATCCTTATTGACGATTTATATCTACGAACGGTACTGCGTACCGTTATGTCCTTGTCAACGATCGAGCATGGAAAATCTTCAGGATGGCTACAGCAGTTTAAACTATGGCAGGGGTACCATTAGCTGCTGAGCTGCGCCTGGCTATTTATACCCGCAGCTGCAGCCTCAGATAATCACACAACAAAGGCCAACTCGTCTTCTACTCTCATATCGCGGCGGCCAAACGTCTCTCGACTGTGCAGCAAGCAATGGCGCGGTCGGAGCAGCAAGGGCTGCAGGTGTTGAGCGCGCTGGACGCGGCCAAGACGCAGTGGTATCACTTCACGGCCATCGTCGTCGCCGGCATGGGCTTCTTCACCGACGCCTACGATCTCTTCTGCATCTCCCTCGTCACCAAGCTGCTCGGCGATGGACTCTCTACGGCGATGGACTCTCTACGGCGGATGCATACGGACCTGGCGGTGTCGATGGGCTCCTGATGTCGCCATGTCTTCTTCTCCGTCATGTACCTGGGGGATGGTGTTTGATGCTATGTATGAACCTGTTATCAGTCTGCTATTCGCATCTTGAGCTTTAGACTTTGTTAGGTCTGGGGACCTTGTACGCTGATTATGTGCTATGTGGGAGCGATGGCTCGTTATGTATCCCAACTATGTATGGTTATGTTGCTTTATTAATTTAAAGCAGGGCTAAGGCCTTCAGTTTAAAAAAACCAAGCTGCTCGGCCGGATATACTATACCGACCTGTCACATCCCAACCCCGGGACCCTGCCTCCCGGCGTAGCCGCGGCCGTCAACGGCGTGGCTTTCTGTGGCACGCTCTCCGGCCAGCTCTTCTTCGGATGGCTCGGCGACAAGCTCGGCCGCAAGAGTGTCTACGGGATGACGCTAATGGTCATGGTCATCTGCTCCATCGGGTCGGGCCTCTCCTTCGCGCACACCCCGACGAGCGTCATGGCCACGCTCTGCTTCTTCCGCTTCTGGCTCGGCTTCGGCATCGGCGGCGACTACCCGCTGTCGGCCACCATCATGTCCGAGTACGCCAACAAGAAGACCCGCGGCGCATTCATCGCTGCAGTGTTCGCCATGCAGGGCTTCGGCATCCTCGCCGGCGGTATCGTGACACTCATAGTCTCCGCTGCCTTCCGTGCCGGATTCCCGAAACCAGCCTACCAGGACGACGCCGCCGGGTCCATAGGGACAGAAGCCGACTTCGTGTGGCGCCTCATCCTGATGCTCGGCGCCGTGCCGGCTCTGCTCACCTACTACTGGCGTATGAAGATGCCAGAGACCGCACGCTACACCGCCCTCGTCGCCAAGAATGCCAAGCTAGCGGCGTCCGACATGTCCAAGGTGCTGCAGGTGCAGCTCGAGGATGAGACGGAGAAGATGGAGGAGATGGTCAGCCGTGGCAGCAACGACTTCGGCCTCTTCTCCTCGCAGTTCGCGCGACGCCACGGCCTCCACCTCCTCGGCACGGCCAGCACGTGGTTCCTCCTCGACATCGCCTTCTACAGCCAGAACCTGTTCCAGAAGGACATCTTCACCGCCATCAACTGGATCCACAAGGCCCGCACCATGAGCGCGCTCGACGAGGTGTTCCGCATCTCCCGCGCGCAGACGCTTCTTGCGCTCTGCGGCACCGTGCCTGGCTACTGGTTCACCGTCTTCCTCATCGACGTCGTTGGCCGCTTCAAAATCCAGCTCATGGGATTCTTCATGATGACCGTCTTCATGCTCGGCCTCGCCGTCCCCTACCACCACTGGACGACGCCCGGCAACCAGGTCGGCTTTGTGATCATGTACGGCTTCACCTTCTTCTTCGCCAACTTCGGGCCCAACGCAACCACGTTCGTCGTGCCGGCAGAGATATTCCCGGCGAGGCTGCGATCGACGTGCCACGGGATCTCAGCCGCTTGCGGGAAGGCCGGAGCCATGATCGGGGCCTTCGGGTTCCTCTACGCCGCGCAGGACCCGCACAAGCCGGACGCCGGATACAAGGCCGGGATCGGCATCCGTAACTCGCTCTTCGTCCTCGCCGGAATCAACCTGCTCGGGTTCGCCTTCACATTCCTCGTGCCCGAGGCCAACGGAAAGTCGCTCGAGGAGATGTCCGGCGAGGCCCAGGACAACGACGACGCGGCACGCGGGTCCAAAGTGCAGCCATCGATGGCGTAGACCGGCCGTACGTGAGAAACTGAGTGAGAAGTCGATCATCTTTGGAATTTGGACATGTTCCCGCTTCTTTGTGCATTAAGTCAAGGTTGTGTGCTTTGTTTCGTGATACATGTACGATTTGGTTTTTTTTTCGACGGATTATATATGTAATATGTATGCATAATATAATACTCCCTCTTTTCCCTAAAAAAGTTTTAAATTTTTTCTAGATACAATATATCTATAACTAAAATGTGCCTATATAACTCCGTATCTAGATAAAGTTGAGTAGTTTTTTTAAGAAATTGAGGGAGTATATTTTTTTTTCCGAAAATGGGCACTTTATTACTTTAAGCAATAGACCCGGCCTCTGCATAGCTAGGATGCACACAGCCGTACAAATATCTGTTACAAAACACGAAGCCATCCGACGGTAAAAATCCAAAGTTCTCGATAAAAAAAACTAGCTAGGTGGATCAAGGCGAAGATCACGCTGCCACCCATGTCGGGAAAAAATATCCCTCGCCGTATCCTCCAACCGTGAAGACACCTCCATAAAGAGGTCTCGATGCTCCATCCGCTGAAGAGGCACCCATGAGCGAAGCGTAGCTGTGCATCGGTATATGACCTGCATAAGAGAGGAAGAAATATTATTGAAAATCTTGTCATTTCTACATAGCCAGAGCGACCAAATAATGGCAATCGCTCCCATCCTAATCCTAATAAGACGCTTAAACCTAACACCCACACCATTGAGCCAATTACCAAATATATTGGCAACACTATGTGGTGGGTATAAGGTAGACCCTATTTGGACAGCTGACCATATAGACCTAGCAAACTTACACTGGAAGAACAAGTGTTTAATAGTCTTGTCTTGGTGACAGAAAACACACTTTTTACTTCCATGCCAGTTGTGTTTGGCAAGATTATCTCTAGTGAGGATGACCCCACGACGAAGATACCATGCAAACACTTTTGTTTTTAGCGGTATCTTCATCTTCCAAATTTTAGAATTATTATCGACTGGAATATCAGGCTGAACCAAAGCATTGTTCATGGAAGCCACAGAGAATGAACCATTTGCGGTGAGGTTCCAGCGAAACACATCTGACCCATGCGTCAATTGAACTAGTTCAAGACGTTGTAGCAATTCATGCCAGGAGATTTGTCTAGGTCCGATGAGGGTTCTTCTGAACATCACATTCGGTGGGAAAGTTTCCAACACCTTAGCGATAGTATCATTTTTGTGGCGGACAATATTGTACAATGCCGGATATTGTTCTCGGAGCGTGGCATTGCCAAGCCATTTATCCTCCTAAAAATGAATTTCTGATCCATCCCTAATAGAGAAAGATCCATATGGAAAGAAATACTTCTTTGTATCCATAAGGCCTGCCCAAAAGTGTGAATCTCCTGGTTTCCAAAGAACCTGAGATAGAGCCTTTGAGCCAATGTACTTTCTCTTGAGGGGTGTTTGCCAAACTCCCTCCTCGGTAAGTAGCTTAGAGAGTCATTTACCAAGTAAGGCCCTATTCTTGACCTGGAGATCTTGGATGCCCAGTCCTCCATGGTCTTTGGGGCGGCAAAGCACACTCCACTTAGCCAATCGATATTTACGCTTCTCACTATCCCCTTGCCAGAAGAATCTAGATCGGAAATAATCCAATCGTTTTAAGACCCCTCTAGGAAGTTGGAAGAAAGATATCATTTACAGTACCATATTACTTAGTACCGCGTTTATGAGAACTAATCTTCATCCCAAGGATACTAATCTTCCTCCCAATTGAGGGAGTATATGTGCACGTATATATTACAATGTGTAAATTATAATGTGTTGCTACATCTGGTTTGCATTTTTTTAAAAAAAACTATAATTGCTTTCGGAACACAATTGTAATTAGAGCTTACTGATCGCTACGATTCATAGAAATGCAAGTGGATCAGAGTTAGGGTCCTTTACCCTTTTCATAAAAATAAATTAAAATGATGATGTCACAAAGAAGTTCTTGCACTTTATTGAACTAAAAAAATAGGGTAGAGGGTACATGGTAGGCCACTTCAATCTATAGATGTTGCGCAGAAGATTTGTTATTTAGTTATTGGATTGGTCTGATTTTGATCATTTGCTACATGGTGGGCTCAATACATGTGGGCTTTTATAGTTTGTGCCATACTATTTTTTCTTTTGTTTTACCTTATTTTGGGGAGCGCTAGGAATCCGAAGCTGACTTTGTTCTGCCGGACCACTATTTAGCCTATGATTAGAAGAAGTGTGGCCGCCATATTTTCAACAAGGTCAACATATTTCTTTCTTTTATTTAAGGACATAACTGCATGCCTGTTTAAACTGCTTCTGTAATGCTAAAAGAAATTGCTTCCGTAATTCCGATCAATTAAAAATCCTTCTATTTTAGGGTAATAATAATATGGGAAATTATTTGATGTTTCTAACAAATAATATATAGCAAATTGGTTAAGTGTTCCTCTATTGCGGCAACATTTGTTTGTGCCAAGGAACATTGTTTTGTGCCATGGGAACAATGTTTTCCATTAATGGAAGCACATATTTTTTTTGAGGAAAATATCCTTGCTAGTGTGAACTGTTTTTTGATTCCTACTAATAATATTTTTCGTTTGTTGTCGGCTAGATTGCATCCAAGACAATTCGAGGCGGTTACTTTCTATTATTTTATTTTGATCGTAGGAAATATGAAACAAATATTCATTGCTTCCAATAGAGAATATAATTTGCTTACAAACAAAATAGTGTTTGCTTCCAATGTAGCGAACATTATGTTTCCATCAACATTGGTTCCATAAGAGCATATAATTTGCTTCCAAAGGAAACAATACTTCGAATGTAACAAATATGTGTTCCTATCGTCACTTACTCGAGGATATATTTTTCTACCAAATAGAATAGCTTTTGCTTCCACTAATATCATATAATTTGCTTCCAAAGGAAACAATACTTCGAATGTAACAAATATGTGTTCCTATCATCATTGCTTACTCGAGGATATATTTTTCTACCAAATAGAATAGCTTTTGCTTCCACTAATATCATATAATTTGCTTCCAAAGGAAACAATACTTAGAATGTAACAAATATGTGTTACTATCATCATTGCTTACTTGAGGCTATATTTTTCTACCAAATAGAATAGCTTTTGCTTCCACTAATATCACAATATAAGAATCAATCACTGTGTTTGTGTCGTCTAGCTAGCACAATTCTCGCCGTGCACCTACCATTGCAATGACACATCCTCGTTGATGGGAAACATCATTGGCTTGTGTTGATGACCTACAAAAATGACGCCATGCTACCACTTGCTTCTAGTGGCATGAAGAAGTCACTCCTACTAGGAGGAGTGCTTTAGAACGCTAGATGTTGAGCAGCATCTCAACCTCGGCAAGCCATTATCAACGTCGTTGTAGCCATCCAGTAGAACCCATTGGAAAAACAAGGTAATCTGGAATGTGTTGACTTGAAGCATGAGCAACATATAAATGACAAATGTAGGAAGCATGGGTAATGTTTAAAATAGAATGCTATCGACAACTTAAATAATAACTACAAAAAGGTAAAAACACGGTTCTATCCTTGAAAACCTTCAGGAAGAAACACATTCATGCTTTGGAGTACCACGTAGAAGGTTCGAGGCTAAAAACAAACCGGTAGCATGAGGGAAATATTTAAATTACAATTGTACTGGAAATCAAAAAGGAAGAAGCATGGTTATATGTAAAAAAATATCCAGATCGAAGAAACACATATAATGTTCATATGAATCTTGGATATTTCTAAGCAAGATATGAGTGCTATTTGAACCTAAATCATGGCACACGGCAAAGAGCGTCGCAGGACTATGATGTCCGTTGCCTTTACTAAGTGTCCCATGACATGGCACTCAGCAAAGAGCATTGCAGGACCAGGATCTTCGTTGCCTTCGCCAAGTGTCCTAGGACATGGCACTCGGCAAACAGAGGTCTCTTGTGTCCTAGGCTAGACATTCGGCAAAGAAATATAGTCGACGTGTCCTATTTCGGTCTTTGCCAATTGTGTCCACGCACGATACTTGATGAAAATTATTGTCGACCTGGCCTCCTTTCGGCCTTTGCCATGTGCCAAGCTGAATTCACGGTGAAGTCCTCGCGTCGTTAGTCTGAGGGCGGAGTGGGAACATGTAATGGTTTTCTTTACCAAGTGTCAGGGTGATATACATAGCGAAGATATTGTCCCGATTACCCGAGTAAATACACTCGGCAAAGATTCTGTGCCGAGGGAATCTTTGGCGTGTAACCTTTGCCGAGTGTTATACACGGCGAAGACGTTACCGAGTGTGTTTGGCCATTCGCTGTGTCTTTTCGATATGCGACAAATGAGTGGTTTCCTGTAGTGAACTAAGTGAGAAGTCGATCATGTTTGGAATTTGGACATTTTCCTTCTTTGTGCATTAAGTCAAGGTTGTGTGATTTGTTTCGTGATACACGTACCATTTGATTTCTTTGATGGATTATATGTGCAGTATGTATGTAATATAATATATGTGTACGTATACATTATAATGTGTCGCTACATCCGGTTTACATTTTTCAAAAAAACTATAATTGTTATTGGAAAGAGCTACAATTGTAATTAAGGCTTACCATGCGCTCCGCTGAATAGAAATGCAAGTGGGTCAGTGCTAGTGTACCTTTCCCTTTTTAATAGAAATAAATTGAAATGATGTTGTCAAGGAAAAAAGTTCTTGCACTTTATTGAACTAAAAAATTGGGTAGAGGCCTAGAGGTTACATAGTGGCCACTTCAACGGAAATTCAATTCGGCTCTTGGGTGCATACGCTCCCTCCACTCGAAAAACATATTTCTAGTTGTCAAAAAATTCTAACAAAAAATTTCGCATGTACATCTCGACAATCTATGTGCGTTCGTGCAGTTTCGCGAAAAACTGATAATTTTTGTGGTCCGTGTAAAAAAGACAAAATACGTCTCAACAAAAGCCTTATTTTTAGCACTAAATTTTGTCTTTTTTACACAGCCCAAATGACAAGTTCATTTTTTATGGAAAGACTTTGTGCGCACTTAGCATGTGAAGATGTACATGTGAATTTTTCGTTTGGAATTTTTTGACATTCAAAAATATATCAAAGTTGCAGTTCAAACTAAAGGGAGCATACGCACCCAGGAGCAAAAACATCACTCCCCCACTTCAATCTATAGATATTGCCGGAAGATTTGCTATTTAGTTATTGGATTGGCCTTATTTTGATCATTTGCTACATGGTGGGACTCAATACATGTGGGCTTTTATAGTTTGTGCCATACTATTTTATTTCCTTTTTCTTTTACCTTACTTTGGGGAGCGCTGGGAATCTACCGGCCGAACCACTATTTGGCCTATGATTAGAAGTAGTGTAGCTCCTATATTTTCAACAAGGCATGTGTATTTCTTTCTGTGATTTAAGGACATGACTGCATGCTTCGTTAACTATTTATGTAGTGTTAAAAGAATTTTCTCCGTAATTCCAGTCCGATCATTAAAAACCATTCTATTTTAGGGTAATAATAATATGGGAAATAATTTGTTGTTTCCGACGAATGATATATAGCAAATTTTCTCTGTTGCGGCACCATTTTTTTGTGCCAATGAACTTTTTTTTGTGCCATGGAAGTATTGTTTTCCACCAATGGAAGCATAATTTTTTGAGGAAAATAACCTTGCTAATGTGACATATTTTTGCTTCATACCAACAATATTTTGCTTTTGTCGCTGGCTAGATTGCTTGCAAGATAATTGGAGGTGGTTACTTGCTAGTATTTTATTTCGACCGTAGGAAAGATGAAACAAATATTCATTCGTAACATTGCTTTCAATAGAAAATATAATTTGCTTACAAATAAAATAGTGTTTGCTTCAAATGTAACAAATATTTTGTTTCTATCAGCATTGGTTCCATAAGAGCATATTATTTGCTTCCAAAGGAAATATTACTTTGAATGTAACAAATATGTGCTCCTATCATCATTGCTTACTCGAGGATGTAATTTGATAACAAATAAAATAAGTTATGCTTCCATTAATATCATGATTCTCCTTTTTATACAATATAATAATCGATCACTGTGTTTGTGTCATCTAGCTAGCACTCACCGTCCACCTATCATTGCAATGACATCATTGGCTTGTTGATGACCTGAAAAACGACTTCATGCTACAATTTGCTTCCGGTGGCATGAAGAAGTCGCTCCTGCCAACATGAGTGCTTTAGAACACTAGATGTTGAGCAACATAATCTGAACCTCGACAAGCCATTGTCAACATCGTTGTAGCCGGCCAATAGAACCCATTAGAAAAACAAGGTAATCTGGAATGTGTTGACTTGAAGCATGAGATGGCCTTTGACGGGACTGCCATGTATTGTATTTACGTTATTCTATTGCTCAAGTGTGTTGCAAAAGATGGCCTAAGTGATGAAAAAAATGGTTAAGCTTGTGGTCTCCTAGGTTATGTCACTGATTTCAACTATGCCAGTGATTTTGACTTTGATTTTCATATGCACGGTTATGAAAAAAGTAAAAATAATGATATTTTAAAGTTTTGGAAAATTTTCAAATAATGCACGTAAGTATGTATTATGTTGATACTTACTTGCATAAGTTTTCATGAAAAATATGATTGTATGTGACCTACACAAAAATAGGAAAATGAAAATTATTATTTCTTTAAACAGTACAAATCCAAAAATAGTAAGTCGACCAAACCCATGACCCGACCAGAGGTGTGCGATGCTTGGTAGCTGTTGACCTGGTTGGCATATAAGAATCACCTTTGACGGGACTGCCATGTATAGTGTTTACGTTATTCTATTGCTCAAGTGTGTTGCAAAAGATGGCCTAAGTGATGAAAAAAACGTTAAGCTTGTGGTCTCCTAGGTTATGTCGCTATGCCAGTGATTTTGTCTTTGTGTTTCATATGCATGGTATGTTATCTTAAGACATGCGGATACCTTTATCTCTTTTCTACTCATGAAATATGTCAACATCTTTAGAATGAAGTTTCTCTAACAAAAAGTCCAGCGATCTATTATAATCCTCAACATTAGTACAATAAATTTCAAAAGTAATAAAATTATAAATAGGTCATTAGCAGTGGCGGAGCCAGAATTGGACGAAGAGAGGTGCTAACTTAGTTTAGTGGAACCAGCGACCATACCACATGAACGAGTGTAAGCAGTGTTATGAATCTTGCAGTGGCGGTGCCTCTATATGTTTCCAATTTTATACCAGAAATGTAATATGTATTACCTTTGGCTAATCAGCTGGACTGGTGCTACAACGCCGGTAGTACCGGCCGCAGCTCTGCCCCTGGTCATTAGACCACCTAGCGATGACTACAAACACTCAAACAAACCAAAGGTGCGCTGCCATTCTCGCCTCTCACTCATTAGAATTAGGAAAAAATTATCATAGTAGAGCTTGTTATAGTAGACAGACGGAAAGTTATTGTGTTAAGGCTCCAAGGGACCACCAGCGTACGAGAGCATCAACCATAACTGACGAAGAGAAACATAGATTAGAAGGAACACCGACTAAATCTGGCGAGATCCACCAGATACAAACCTCCACATGCCCATCGACATGACCTTGTTCTATCTTCAGGAAGTCTTCGCCGCCACATCTTTCTGAATACAGTACGGACTCCAAATAGATTAAGGAAAACATAAAAAAATCGAAACCTTTCGCCAATAAGGACCGAGATACACCGCGCCTTCATGGTTCTAAGACCACAAAAGGTGAGGCAGAGATCCATGGTGCCACTAACGGGAGGCAGGAAGCCCTATTCACCTAAGGCCCTTTCGCATGAAGGGGAAGTTAACCAAGAAACAATTTTAGCAAACTAGAGGTGATCGCATGAGTCCGTATGAGAGAGAACTTTTTTTTTCTGAATTGGATGGTATTCTAAAATTGGATATTAAAGAAAACTAATCCTGGTACAGATCAACACTACATACACCTATATATGAACCCGATAGTGAACGGTATAGCACACAATGGTACAACGGCACAAGCTCAGGACTCGCGAGCTCTAATCGTGTGAAGGCAGCAAGCTAGTGGTACTCGGTGTTAAAGACTCGCACGTGACATGAAAATCAAAAAAGCAGGAGTCGCTGTTGCCGGACAGTCAGGAACAATGGACTGGTTTGCACTTTGCAGTGTAGTAACCGTGGACCTCCGCGGCGACGAATCGATCGGGTTAAATCGCATTCCGTGCCGGTGAGAAGTGAGAATGGCAGCAGGCAGGCACGAGAGATTCTCGGTAATCCCAGACCGGACCAGACTGTCACTACTACTCCGGCGTACTACGTGCGTGGACGCTAGCACGAGCAAGGTAAAAGAAAACGAACGGCTCAGCTTTTGATGGAGGCGAGGTGACCAACGGGAAGACGCGAAGGAAAGCTAAAAAAAAGCTGCTGCTCGTCTCGATCGGCTCCCGTCGGGCGGAGATCCCGATCCTGATGATGAACCTTGGGACATTTGAGTGGTACGGACTCAACCGACCTGATCTCCTGGGAAGTTTTTTTTGAAAGATCCAACAACTTGTTGGCTTTCGATTTTCATAAGAAGGTAGAGATAATTACATCGCGGCCGTTGGCCAAGGTATAAAGGAAAAAAGAATTAAAGAGAAGACAAAACCCCTAAAAAGGTAGGGTAGAGCAGGATCTCAGGGTGGCTCCCAGATCAAACGCTGAAGCTTTTTCGCACCTGCAAAAGCCCAGCCATTGGCTTCATCTTCAATCCGATGCAACAGCTGCCGTATGGAGCTGGCTTTTTCTTTGAAAATACGAGCGTTTCTTTCAGTCCACAGTTCCCAAAGAACGAGAATGATGATCGATTTAACACCGTCTCGGTGATCGACGTGTGTTGCAGCTATCATTGCATTCCACGCATCATGCATATTATCGCAAGCGCTCCAAGCTCGAGGGGCAAGACCGTTGCAGTGTTGCCAGGAAGCGATGGACGCCCAAAGGATCCGAGCGAAGGGGCAGTCAAAGAAGAGGTGCTGATGTGTTTCGAGGTTCCTGATGCACATGGGGCAAAAATAGCAGTTTGGCCATCCTCTTTGCAGCAGTCTATCAGCAGTCCAAACACGCTTCTGGATCAGTAGCCATCCGAATAGTTTGCACTTGGCCGGCGCCCAGGTTTCCCAGATGAGGTCTTGAGCAACGGAGGTGATACGGCCAGCGAACTGTGCTTGGTAAGCAGACTTGGTCGAGTAGCATCCGTCGGCGGAGAGGATCCATAAAATGGAGTCGTCGACGTCCGGCTGAAGGGCGATCGTTGAGAGCTCCCGCCAAAGTGCGAGGAATTCCGTTGCGATTACGCCGTGAGGCGCGCGTCGCAGGTCGAGTACCCAGCGATAGTCATCTCCTGGGAAGTTTCACGCGCGACAACGGATCTTTCACCAAAGCGATCAGATTGTGCATGATTCATAGCTGTTTTATTTTTTTAATAATGGGATTTTATTATTTAAAATATTTAAGCATTATAACGGTCTTTGCATAACTGAAATACACACATCCACAACAAATTTAACAAAAAAGAAAATAAACACTAACTACAAGTACCAATCAAGAAATTATGTGTCTAGGATATTGGAGAACTAATTGGTAGATCATGTTGTCATCTAAGTATATTGGATAAAATAATTTTCGTTATGTCATTCAACCGTGTAGACACATTCGTAAATAGGTTTTGATTCTTCATTCGTTGTAGAGACGATCATGGACAGAATAAAACGGTGCAATGGTAGATAAGCGGCATTAGAGAAGAATTTTTATCATTAAAAACCTTACTCAGACGATCAAATAACGGTAAGCAATTCCCACGGTAGTAAGGACTCTAAAAATATAATTATTACAATGTAACCGATTGATAAATATATTAGCAACGCTACGTTGGCGGTGCCTGAACAATGTATCATACTACTACCATGGAAACTCTACATGCAAGAAAAACATGGAAACCCACTTAGGTTTCTGGAATAATGCCCTAAAATCGAAAAAATGCAGCCGTTTTCTTTTTTTTAGGGGAATACAGACGTTTTCAAGTTATAGATATTTTCATGCTCGAGCATATAACAAAAAGGCCTAGCCAGGATAAAAGTATCCAGTATCATGGATACCCACCCGTCGCCCTCACTATATGACTAGTACGAAAGGGCGTTTGTGGTACCAAATCCCGACCCTCACCGCCGCATCCGTCAATGCATCCTCCCGCTCCATTGCTCCTTCGGTAGTTCCATGGACTATAGATCCAACTGGCGGCGTCAGCACACCGTCGCATGGCCGTGGGGGGTTCCGGCATTTGCTAACCCCGTAGTCCTCCTGTCGACAATGAGGAGGAACACGCGTTGTGTTTGGTTGGAGGCTGCCCACGCACGCGGGCATGGGCGTATCATGAACCGGGACGGCCTCCAGCCTGCGTGGCGGAGCCTGATGCGAACCCATGCAAAAAAGATGTGAAGGCGGGGAGCTCCCGCACGCCGCCGCCGCTCGTGCCTCAGGGAGCCAGCGACGGTGATTGGCGTTTTGTGCAGGCGCGCAACCACGACGCCCTCTCCTGGATGGCTCGAGAAGGATGTCATCGACGATGAGTTTGTCTCCTTGTTCAAATGCAAACGTGAGGCATATTAACTCCTTCAATACGAACGGAAGATGGAGGAAAACCCTACTGACGAGTCCGCGCAACCGTTTCCCCGAGGCCCCCGAGGAGCTGGCTAGGATGTGCTGCTCTACCGAATTTTTCCACATCGACTACACCATAGTGGGTAGATATATCTAAATTTAGACAATGTTCAAACATGTTTCATGGGACGGAACGAAGAGAGTATGAAGTATGTATATATGAACTAGCTCAACTTTGATGAACTATGATTATCAACTTCTCTCGTGATTTCTAAAAATAATCTAGGGCGTGAGTTACCTAACTGTTCTTGGCAACTACATTTCGAACAAAAAACGCAGAACGGGAAACCTCAAACGAACGTTTTACAGTTTCAACTTTTTTTATCAGCTATAGATGTTTTTTCAGAGAGGTAGTTTTATTTTGCAAAATACAGTATAGACGCAGATGACGCTCACAAATACGCACGTACGTTCATCTCTATGTACGCATACGCGTACACACTATTTCTATGAGCACCTTTGAGAGACTCAGTCCAAGAAACTTGATCTTGCGGGTATTGAGATGGACGAGATCGCCACAGTCGCCTTGCTATCGACGGGAATATATATCGCCTTCCACCAAAAATATTATGCCTTTATGAGACACCAAAGTATCAAATCTGGGTTTGACCGTTGGTGGGTTAGGGGTGCCACCGCCTTCCTAACCATTCAGACATGGAGGATCCGCCTTATTAGATTTGTTTTTTTATTTATTTTTCCATCTAGAATTAGAACTATATATATACTTCACAATAATATAAATGGCACATTATGGCAAACAAAAGTTTGATTCAGATTGAGAAGAAGAGGCAGAAATTAGAACAGAAACAGGTTGGTTCTCGAGGTTGAGATGCTCTTGGTGCTCCTGCTGTACAACAGATCCGGCAACCTCCTCATTGAACACTGATAATTCTGCAGCGTTGGTTCGTGACCACCCGATCGACATTCATGGTCACAGCATAATCACGCACCTACCCCTACAGCCCTGCTACTGGTACCAACAACACAACACCGCCGGTACGATTTGCCAAAAAGAAAATACTCCACCGTCGGCAAGTACCCACAGCGCTGTTCTTTCCCAGAACGGCCGAAGCGGAAGCAGCCAAGGACTCGATCCGCACCGGCCGTCCCGTCCCACGCTCACCAACTCCACCCTCACTGTCTCTGTAGTCTGTACAGCAGCCGTCGAGCCCACCACCGGTCCGGCCAAAATCGACTGCCCCTGACCTGAGCGCGCCTCACCTGCCTCGGCTAGGCTACACAATTATTGCGGCGCGGCCGGCCGGCGACAGGTGTGCCGGGTGCGTCATGGAGCCACTCACTGGTGTCACACATAGCGTGGGACTGAGCTTAAGCTAAGCTAAGCTAGTCGTCATGGCATGGCAGCCATGGTCGTCTCACTCATGCAGATAGATCATGCTAGATCATAGATGCTCAATCTGATCAGTACCGGTTAGCGATAGAGTGCTGGATGTGCTGCCATTGTTGTCGTTTGCCCCGTTCACTTCCCGGTGTCTCGGCCCTCGGCCGTGGTTACTTTACTGCTGCCAGGGGAGAGTGTGGGGGAGGTGGTGGATGCTGTGCGTCCGCGCGGAGGACGCGCTGGCCGCCGCTGCCGCCGTGGCCGCGGCGTCCGACAAGATGCGCGCCTCCTCCGTGACCATGTCAGTCCCCGCCCTCCCCTCTCTCCTCTTTGACTCCTGTCAGTTTTGGGCGTTTTGCTCATCAAAGCTAGCTGCTTGTTCCTTCCTCTGTCCCGCGCGCGCAGGGGCGGCTCGATCCACAGGGCGATGCAGCGGATGGGCGGCGGCGGCGGCGGCCGGAAACTGGGCGGCGACGCGTGCCCGCCGTCACAGCGCCAGGCGCGTCTGACGGCGGGGAGCGGTGAAGCGTCGGCGTCAGTGTCGGCGAGCTGCTCCGCGGTTGGTTCTCGTCCTTTCTCCCCCTATCAAAGCACGCTCCTTTGTCCTTTCTCTGTTCCCTGATGAATGTGTCGCGTCCGTACCATTGCCGTGCAAATTTTGCTTCCCCTGCACTGGAATTTCCGCGCCGGGAAATTCACCAAATGCGGCGTCTTGCATTGCATTCCGCATTGCGCATTGGGCAGCGCAGATCATCGGCTTGAGACGAGCTGTCTGCTTGCATGCGCAATTTCGAGGGGCCCAGACCAGACGAGATGTCACTTTCCCCTCGCTAGCCTGTTCTTCGCCTGCCTCCCTGTGGAATTCTAGTGTTCTTACTGTGTTTGCTGCTGTGTCGTCAACTATAATCTTGTTCCCTTCTTGGCTCTAGGGCTGTATTCTCAGGTGATCTGTGAACCTGATTGCTGCCGTGTTTCCTTTGCAGGATGGTAGCAGCAATGGTGGTGGCATGAGGGAAGTTCTCAGAAGGGGCGGCATGCGGCGGTACAGATCGCAGCTCGAGCAGGAAGTGAGTGCCAATATCCATGTTTCTAGTCTGATGCTGTTTACAGTTTGACAGAATTCTGCTTCGTTTTGGGCTGTGAGCTGTGCCAACTTGTTATGTGCTCCCGGCCGTGTTTGACTGAAAAGAATTTACACATGATGCCGAACTTAGTTCTTGGTGGCATATATTTGAATTGTTCAAAAGAATAAGCTCAATTACTATTCTGAGATGTGATTACCTACTGCAGGTTAGGAATTTGCAGAGGCAACTCCAAGAAGAGATCGACATGCATCTGGCGTTGACAGATGCCTTTGCGCATAATGCCGAACTGATACTTAAGTCTTCCACAAAGCTACCAAACAAGGTGCACACATCACATGCATTTTTGGCCACGAATACGCAGTACATGTATTTCTAATTTGTTTCTTGGGTTTGTTGATACACACCCTCTAATACTGATTGCAACAATTCATTTCTAGGCCCAGGAGCTCATAATTAGTATATCATGTTTGGAGATTACTATCTCAAAGCTTGAGAAGGATCTAGATGACCTACGCTACCAGTTGTGTCATGTAAGGAACGAAAGGCTACTTGTAGAAAATAGTCCAGAATGCGTACTACCTACATCATCAACTAGTAAATGTACACAGGATGAAGTAAGTTTTCTTTGTAGTAATAATCTCATTTAGAAGTTTTTATTTCGGTTGGAGTGGCTGATGGTTTCTTTTTTAAACTTCTAAGCATGTATCAACATTAAGGGATGGTAAGTTGGGAGAGTACGAATCAATTCAGTCAGTGGAAGAATATTTGTTCCCCGAACTTCAAGAACAACAGGATGTTGAAAAAGAGAGGGAAAACTGGGAGATGGTGTCTCCAAGTGGGCAGCTACAAGAGCACCAAGTTGCCCATTTAAATACATTGTTGGAAGAACACCAAGATGAAGAGGTCCTGTTTCAGGCGTACTTGAGTTTATGTTCTATGCAAAATATTTGAAGTTGTAAGTAACGTGATTTTATCTTGTTCCTGCAGATGCAAGAACCAGGCTCTTTAAAGAAGGATGTCAAAGAATATCAAGGAATAGACGTGTTGTCATTTAGCCAATCTGATCCAAAGAAAGGCAGGATGAATGGAAATATGTGGAAGAATCCAAATCAGCTCTCTGGAGAGATGGTGCGCTGCATGAGAGATATCTTCCTACATTTATCACGATCATCCAAGATATCACCAAAAATGTCTTCTGATAATTCATCTTCATCAGCGGGATGTCTATCTGGCTCTACATTTACTTCCGTGTCAGATTCATCTTTAATGGCCTCAGTGCTGCAAAGCCCTTCAGTTGATTCAGATCGCTATGATGATATTATTCATGAAGTGGGAAACTTTGATCCATACAATGTTAATGGGAAGGAAGCCCAAAGAGACATAGGGAAGTATTGTTCAGTAGCTGAAGTATCTTGGATGAATATTTGCAAGGAACAACTTGAATATGCGTCTGATGCTCTCCAGAAGTTCAGGTTTCCTGTTGAACCATTGTCTAAACCTATTAATACTAGCGAACAAATTGCATGTTTACATGAATTTAGCTTAACTGTAGTGATAATTGTCTGAAGCTATTAATACTAGCGAACAAATTGCATTTTTACATGAATTTAGCTTAACTGTAGAGATAATTGTCTGAGACAAACTGGGGCAGTAATTGGAGCACTGACATCATAGGGTATTACTTACTGAGAAAAAAATGTAACCACAAGAGTTACTTTTGTAATTGAAGGTCCCACAAGTGTTCATTCTATCTTATAGTCCAATAAAGCACTAGAAAATGTTGTTTATATGAATAAAGGATGTTCTTAATGTTATGGTATGACTTTAACTGTTTTACGTAATCTTTGTCTTCAGGTCCCTTGTGGAGCAACTGTCAAATGTTGATCCTACTCTAATGAACTGCGACGAGCGGTTAGCGTTTTGGATTAACCTGTACAATGCCTTAATAATGCATGTGAGTACCATCCGTTGCTTAGTGATTTGCTTAGAGTACACGGAAAGATGAAACGTATCTCTTCTTCCCTTACAAAATAATTTTCTATTTTTGCAAATAATAATTTGGGGCCAATATTTTAGTTTGATGACACCAGAGTTCTTATGGTAATTTTAATTTCTTAGTAGTTCTATTGAATGGTGTGTTGAAAAATCAGTTGCTGCTTTATGTTCCGCTGTCAATTATCATGGGCCATCTGGTTGTGTTACTTTTTATCGCTTATGCATCAAATTCTGTACATATATTCTTGCAGGCATTTTTAGCATATGGAGTCCCTGGGAATGACATTAAGCTTTTTTCGCTAATGCAAAAGGTTTATTTAACGGATCTCTTATTTGGTTATAGCCACTTTTCCTTGACAACATATTAACCAACTTAAGCTAATGTTGCAGGCATGTTACATGGTTGGTGGACAGTCTTTCAGTGCAGCTGAAATAGAGTTTGTGATTCTAAAGATGAAGAACCCAGCACACCGGCCACAAATTGTATTATCTGTTCCTCATTTGTCAATTTCATTTATTTGGTATGCAAGTCGTCATTCTTCTCACGGTTCCTTCTTTTCAGTCTTTGATGTTAGCCCTTCACAAGTTCAGAGTTACCGAGGAGCACAAGAAATATGCAGTTGATGACACAGAGCCCATGGTGTTGTTTGCACTTAGCAGTGGAATGTTCTCGTCACCTGCTGTAAGTGGATGAGCTTCTCTTGTCAACATGTACACACTGGCAGCGTGTTAAGTAAACCAAAGCATTAGTTCATATGATTTATTTTTAGTTTTTGAGCGTTAAAACTTTCACCGCCTTTTTGTATCACATACTTCAGTACATCTGAGCATTTGTGTTAAGTATTTTAAACATGACAACTTGCTATTGAACAGGTCAGAATTTTCTCTGCCAAAAATGTTCGAGAGGAGCTACAAGAATCGATGAGAGACTACATACGAGCATCAGTTGGTATCAATGACAAAGGGAAGCTCACAGTCCCAGCGTTACTGCAGAGCTACGCCAAGGGCACCGTGGAGGACTCTCTGCTCGCCGACTGGATCTGCCGCCAACTGACTCCGGCCCAAGTCTCAGCAATCCAAGACACCACGTCATCGCGCAAGCAACGGCTCCTTGGCTTTCGCAGCTTCACCGCTACCCCGTTCGACTCGAAGTTCCGGTACCTCTTCTTGCCTGACAGGACAGAAACTAGGTAGATTCCCAGCACTGAGGACAAACCAGGAGTGGGCATTTTGACACAAATGGAAGATTAGTTGTACATTGTTTTTTGTAGATTCTGGGGTGACTGGTTCTTTTTTTTTCCTCTGTAAAGGCCATTTGTTTATTTGTTTCTATCTTGTGTACTAATAAAGAGGGGTTTGGTGGGATACTTGACCACCTTTTAGCAGAACTTGTAACATCACGATGATGTAGTCGCAAAACAGTTTTGTTTCTGGCTGTCTGGCTTGTAGCAGCTCAGGACTTGGGGGTTAATGTAGTAGCAACTTTGTTGTTTCCTTGAAATACTGTTATCATGGCTGGTCGAACCGTTGTTTGCTACTACATCCGTTCCGAAATATAAGCCTTATTTTGAAAGTTAAACACAGTTTTGTAAAAAAGATTATATTTTAGAATGGGGGTAGTAATACATAGAAGCAATATGTGATTTATTTTGAGGGAATAGCTCAAACTTTTTACTCCGACTGAAATGTTTATTTTTCATGGTAGCATTTGCAGGATGGCTTTTGCATCGGTGTCTCTCCCTTTTTAAACTTTGGCATCCTGAGAATATTTAGGATCTCCAGATACCCTTTCATGTGCTATTATCCTTTCAACTTTAATGGTTGAGATAGGAGAGGGTGAACACCAAAGCACACCTCGCGCTTCTCATAAATAAAGGCAGGTGTGAGACTCTCTGGAAGTGATGCAATCCAATTTTCACCTAAACTGAATAAGCTGCTTCTCTAATCAACTGGTAAGACGGCAGTTGTTCAGCTAGCGCCAGTCATTGACTCAAGGAGAATAGAAAACAAGGACAGGTATGAGGATTGAGGACTAGTCGCCGTACCCTGCCGTCCGTGGACGGCATACCATCCAAACGACTTGACGACTCCAGGTTTGCCGCCATATAAATATCGCATGCGCGAGTGTGGTTTTTTCTAGTACTCAGCCATCTCTCTCAGAGACATGACCACCAGACCAGCCCGCGCGCACCTCACCGCGCTCTTCCTGCTGGTGGCCACCGTCCCGGCGACGGCAATCGGCCCAGGGTGGTTCTCAGAGGCCGATGCCCTACTAGCATGGAAGGCCAGCCTCGCCAACACAAGCGCGTTGTCCAGCTGGACCCGGGACGCGCCGGTCTGCAACTGGACCGGCGTGATGTGCGGCCACCGCAACCATGTCCGCTGGGTAAGGATCGAAGGATGCGGTCTCTCCGGCGGGCTCGGCACGCTTGACACTGCGGCACTAACGGGGCTCGCCGTGCTGAACCTTAAGGGGAATAACCTCGGAGGCGCCATCCCAGCCAACATCTCGCAGCTACGCTCCCTCAAGCTTCTCGACCTCAGCAACAACAGGTTCGACGGCTCCATCCCGTCGCAGCTCAGTGACATGCACAGCCTGGTCAGCCTCCGGCTCCGCAGCAACAACCTCCTCGGCGACATCCCGCGCCTGCTCTGCAGCCTTCTCTCCGTCCAGGTACTTGACTTGTCAGACAACCGGTTCACGGGTGAGCTCCCGGACTGCTGGTGCAACCTCCAGAATTTGCGGTTCATTGACTTGTCCAGAAACCGGCTCACCGGAGAGCTCCCAGGCTGCTGGTGGAACCTGCAAGAACTTGGGTTCATGGACCTGTCCAACAACTCCTTCTCGGGAGAAATTCCAGCAGCTCAGGCAGGCCAGACCTGCTCTCTCTGGTCGCTTTATCTCGCTGGAAATAACTTCATTGGTGCCTTTCCGCCAGTACTAAACAGATGTAACTTGCTGGCCACCCTAGACATCGGGAACAACATGTTCTTTGGTGGTATCCCACCGTGGATCGGGAGTCAGGTCCCATCTTTGAGAATACTTAGCCTCAGATCAAACAACTTCACTGGAAACATTCCCCCTGAACTATCACAGCTCTCGCAACTTCAGCTCCTCGACATGGCAAATAATAGCCTGGCAGGATCAATTCCCGTAGCCTTTGGTAACTTGACCTCCATGAAAAATCCACAAGGTCTTTCAACTCTGGTCGTGCAGGAAGGTGAGCCGACATACAACGATAGAATCAACGTAATGTGGAAGGGCCAGAAGCTGATTTTTGAGAGAACGCTCTGGTTATTAACCGGCGTCGATTTGTCTGGGAATTTTCTCTCCGGATGCATCCCAGAAGAGTTAACCAACCTTCAGGGCCTCCAGTTTCTCAACTTGTCAAGAAATCATCTTTCATGCGGCATTCCTCAAGGCATTGGTAGTTTGAATTCTCTCGAGTCCCTCGATCTATCATCTAATGATCTTTGGGGAGAAATTCCTCCGAGCATCTCCATCTTATCAGGGCTCAGTATCTTTAATGTCTCGCACAACCATTTGTCGGGCAAAATACCTGCCGGGAGTCAGATTCAAACCCTAACTGACCCATCGATCTACTCTGACAATTCTGGGCTATGTGGATTTCCTCTCGTCATTCTGTGTGCAGATACTTCGCTTCCACCAGATGGCATAAACGGCGAAGGGGAGGACCAGTGGTTATACTACTGTGTGATTGCTGGAATTATTATGGGTTTCTGGCTATGGTTTGCGATGCTCTTTACAGTTCAGACATGGAGATGCGGTTTTTACTTCTTTGTTGATGATGTGCAATGTAAGTTTATGCAGAAAATGTCACATTAGTTGTGTTCTATGAATGTTTATACCAACAGAGGAATCTATGTACAAGAAGTAATTTACGCGTGTACAACAGAAAAAAAATCCACGCCATTTCTCATGTGGGGTGGAAAAATACCATATATATTTTGGTTAAACAGAAATAACCAACATAATCTGCCTCGGGGCTCAGACCGCTGAGAATTCTTCTATGAAGAATGTTGGCATTGTTTATGTTGAGTATAGCTTAGTCACTAAACAAGAACTATATAAAGGCATGGCTTCAATATACAAGATCAATTGGCCATGGCAGACAAGAAAACTTGAGGAATGAACAAATTTTGTTACTTATTCTTCCCATATCAAAGTTGAGGAAGTCGCAAGATATACTTGTTTTGGACCGCCAAAGGAAGGTTTAACAATGATGGTTTTGGGAGGAGATGCAGATTATTATGTACATGAAGTTTGGGTGCAGTTGAAAGCCTTGGATCCTTTGTGGTGTAAGTGGTCTGTTCTACTGCAATTTGTAACTTCTTTTGGTATCATGCCAGATGCTGTCTGGATAGAATGTTCAGGAGTTTCTACGAAGTGATGAGGGTAAAGATTAAATGTATAGAACATATCGAGATACCTTTTGCCGGACTATTTGAGCTCTAACGCAAGTTGTGGAAGATAAGGTTTTGTTGTGGAGGGGCATGCTAGTGTGGTATTATTTGACGAAGAACAAGAAGATGCATCAAAGTAACCAATAAAATCATGATCACAAGCAGGTGATAACCCCTAAGTGCAAGGCGTAATTGTAGCATAATTCAATGTGAAAGTAAAAAACATTGAATTGTACGATCAAAAAAGGTAAACTAGATATGCTCTCTAAAGTTATATATGCCACTTATGTAACAGTCTATGGACTTAAATATGATGTAAGATAATAAAGATACTTCTTTAAATTGCAATAATAAGAAAGGCAATATGGAGTCCCGAGAATGACATTAAGCTTTTCTCACTAACGCAGAAGGTTTATCTAATGGACAGTCCTTCAGTGCAGCTGAAATAGAATTTGTGATTCTAAAGATGAAAAACCGAGCACACCGGCCACAAATTGTATTATCCGCTCCTCATTTTTTTAGTTACATTTGTTGTGTATGCAAGTCGTTATTCATCTTACGGTTCCTTCTATTCAGTCTTTGATGTTAGCCCTTCACAAGTTCAGAGTCATAGAGGAGCACAAGAAATATTCAGTTGATGACACCGAGTCCATGGTGTTGTTTGCACTTAGCAGTGGCATGTTCTCTTCACCTGCAGTAAGTGGATGAGTTTATCTTGTTAACGTGTACACACTTGTGCAAGTACTTCAAACATGATATGGCAACTTGCTATGGAACAGGTCAGGATTTTCTCTGCCAAAAATGTTCGACGGGAGCTACAAGAATCGATGAGACCATTCAAAAAAACAAGAATCGATGAGGGACTACATCCGAGCATCAGTTGGTAACAATGACAAAGGAAAGCTCACAGTCCCAGCATTACTGCAAAGCCACGCCAAAGGCGCCGTGGAGGACTCCACGCTCGCTGACTGGATCTGCCACCACCTGACTCCAGGCCAAGTCGCAGCGATCCAAGACATCACGTTGTCGTGCAAGCAGCGGCTCCTTGGCTTTCACAGGTTCAGCGTCATCCCGTTCGACTCAAAGTTCCGGTACCTGTTCTTGCCTGACAGGACAGACACTAGGTAGATCGATCCCAGCACTGAAATTTCGGATAAGGTGGGCCGCGCCACGCGCCCGCTGCTTCTTGGGGGCGATTTCAACCTCATCCGCTCAGCGGAGGATAAAAACAACGACAATCTCAACTGGCCCCTTATCGATCTCTTCAATGAGCACGTGGCATCTTGGGCCCTCCGTGAAATTCCTCGCACTGGGGCGAGGTATACCTGGACGAATCGACAGCTTAACCCGGTCCGCTCGGTGTTGGACAGGGTGTTCATATCCCCTGAGCTCGAGGCGCTCTTCCCTCTGTGCTCCCTTGTGGCTGAAACTAATCTGGGGTCCGATCATACCCCCTTGGTGTTTGACTCCGGAGACGGGCTCCCGCCTCGCACCAATAGGTTCTTCTTCGAATCTGGGTGGTTTGAGAGACCTGATTTCCGACCTATGCTTTCTCAACGTTGGATTGATCTGGCCTCTCGAGCAAGGGGCAGAGACATTGTTGACTGGTGGAACTTCATGAGTTCGGGGCTCAGACAGTTCCTCCGCGGTTGGCGCCGTAACCAGGGAGCGGCCACGAAAAGAGAAAAAGCGGCGCTCCTAGCTCAGATCGAACAGCTTGATGCTAGAGCAGACTCTCTGGGTCTTGAAGAAGAGGAATGGGCTGAACGCTATGCGCTCGAAGACCAGCTCCTTCACATTGTCCGCGAGGAAGAGGACTACTGGCAACAAAGGGGCAGGACTAAGTGGGCGCTCCAGGGGGACGCCAACACAGCCTATTTTCACGCCGTTGCCAATGGTAGGAGACGCAAGTGCACTATCTCCTCCATTGTCACTCCTACGGGCCCCACCTCGGATCCCACTATCATCCAACAGGTGATTTATGACTTCTACCGCAACCTTTTGGGTTCCTCGTCTGAGAGGGTGTGCTCCGTGGCCCCGAACCTCTGGGGAGAGGCAGCGAAAGTGTCGGACTCTGATAATGAGCACCTCATGTTAACCTTTTCGGAGAAGGAACTTGAGGCTATCGTCGCTGATATGAAATCCAACACGGCCCCGGGCCCAGACGGCTTCCCTCCTATCTTCTTCAAGCGCATGTGGCCTTGGCTAAAACTTGGAATCCTCCACATCCTTAACGATTTTGTGCTGGGGCGCATTGACATCTCAAGACTCAACTTCGGGATCCTAGCGCTCATCCCCAAAGTTCCCGGTGCTGACTTGGTGTCCCAGTTCCGCCCAATTGCTCTCATCAACGTGGTGTTCAAGATTATCTCCAAAGCGTACGCGTCCAGGCTTGATCCTGTCGCCAATAAAATTATAAGCCCCTTCCAGACGGCGTTCATCCGGGGAAGGAACATTCTGGAAGGGCCTCTCGCCTTGATTGAGATTGTTCACGAGCTGCGGGTCAAGAAGTTAGGAGGGATCCTGCTTAAACTCGACTTCGAGAAAGCTTACGACAGGGTCAACTGGGGCTTCCTAGAGGAAGTGCTCCGCGCCAAAGGCTTTGACCAGGGCTACATTCACAGAATCCTGCAGCTGGTGTCGGGTGGCCAGACTGCGATCTCCATCAATGGTGTCATCGGCCCGTACTTCAGAAACAAGCGGGGAGTGCGCCAAGGGGACCCTCTCTCACCGCTGCTGTTCAACCTCATAGGGGAGGCGCTGTCTGGCATCCTCACAGCTGCTGGCTCAGCGGGTCACATCCACGGAGTAGTCCCTCACCTCCTTCCCGGAGGCATTTCCCACCTTCAGTACGCGGACGACACCCTCATCTTGATACAAAACACGGAAGAAGATATTGCC
This sequence comes from Lolium rigidum, assembly GCF_022539505.1. NCBI lineage: Eukaryota > Viridiplantae > Streptophyta > Magnoliopsida > Poales > Poaceae > Lolium > Lolium rigidum. The sequence goes on along the minus strand of NC_061508.1, from coordinate 321,322,863 downwards.
AACCTCAAGTTCCTTCTCATGTGCTTCGAGGACATGTCCGGCCTAAAGATTAACTACCACAAGAGCGAAGTCATTGTCATGGGCCAACCTAGAGACGAACAGATCAGGATCGCCAACAAGCTGAATTGCAAACTGGGGTCCTTCCCTTTCCTCTACCTTGGCTTGCCCATCTCGACCGTAAAGCTGCGCCTCGAACAATGGTTGTTCCTTGTCGGGAAGGCTGGCTGACCGCATCGAGCCCTGGATGAGTAGGTTGCTCACTTCGGGTGGGAGACTTATCCTCTCCAATGCCTGCCTTGACAACACGCCCATCTACGCGATGGGCCTGTTCCTTCTGCATGAGGGGATTCATGCCCGTTTCGACTCTCATCGTTCTAAGTTCTTTTGGGAAGGAACTGGGGCAAATCGCAAGTACCACTTGGTTAAGCGGCCCCTCTTGTACGTCGTCCCAAGGCCATGGGGGGCCTGGGCCTGCTCAGTACAAGGAAGATGAACATCGCGTTGCTCCTTAAATGGGTGTGGAAACTCTACAATGAGGATGACACCATCTGGTCCAAAATAATCAAAGCCAAGTATCCGGATGCGAGCGATCTCTTTTCAGGCTCGGGCAAAGGTGGCTCCCAGTTCTGGAAGAGTATCCACAAGGTTAAGCACTTCTTCAAGCTTGGGGCCAAGCATGTGGTCGGCGACGGGCGCCGCACTCGCTTCTGGTCGGATTGGTGGTTAGGGCACGAACCGCTGAAAGACTCGTTCCCGTATCTGTTCGCTGTTTGCGAGGACACAAACCAATTAGTAGCCTCTGCGTGCGCTCCGGGGGGCCCGCACATCAGGTTCCGTCGCTCCTTGGACTCAGAGGGTGTGAATCAATGGAATCGCCTCATCTCCCAACTACAGCCTTTCTTGCTCTCAGACGCTCTCGATAGGGTGACTTGGCACCTCTCCCCTTCTGGTCTCTACTCCGTTCAGTCCATGTACTATAAGCTGTCGCAAGGGGCGTCGGTTGCTTTCCATAAGGACGTTTGGGAAGCCAGGGTCCCGCTTAAGATCAAGATCTTTGCCTGGCTGCTCATCCTTGACGGAGCTCCCCTCCGACCTTTTGGTTGCCGGCAGAAATGGACCGGCGTCCGGGGCGTGCGCTCTTTGCGGCGCACCGGAGGACTCCTCCCACATCCTCTTCTCCTGCTCAATGGCAAGATTTGCTTGGAGCGCGCTGCGCAGCATTCTGGGTTGCAACTGGTGCCCAGCCAATTTCTCACAGTTTCACGCCATCCTAGCCGGTTTCTCTGGGAGGGCCAGGAGACTCCTATGGACCCTCTTCCTCGCACAATCTTGGGCCCTTTGGACTGTGCGGAATAAGCTTACTATGGAAAAGAAAATCTTAAATGACCCCGCTAACCTGATTTTTAAAATGTGTATCTTCCTACAGCTCGGAGCGTCAAGGCAAAACCGGGAGATCGGGAGGATCTCGGACGGTTGACAAGCGAACTGAGGGAGCTGTACGCCTCCGTGAGAACAAGAAGCCAAAGCTGAAGCCTGCGGCGTAATCTGGCTAGTTCTTCTTAGTGCGGTTGCTGTGGGGTGCCGCCCCCGTTGTGTTTGCGTTTGACGTGTGCTTTACTTGGCTAAGCTGTATGCCGCAGCAGTTTGTATGAATCTAAACCTTGCTGGCTTTATTAATTTAAAGTCGGGCCCGCTATGGCCTTTTATCTAAAAAAAAAAAGAGAAAACCAAGAGTGGGCACTTTGACATACACGACTGGGAAACTGAATGATTAGTTGTACATTCTTTTTGTAGATTCTGGGGTGACCGATTCTTTTTTCCTCTGTAAAGGCCATTATTTCGTTTGTATCTTGTGTATTTCTGGCTTAATGCAGTTACTCATATTGTAGTTTACTTCCCAAGATTACAATATAGTATGATCAGTTCAATTGTCAAAACGTGGCCAGTCACACCATATTTGCCTCCATTTGGCCACCACTAGTCACCGGCCTGTATTTCTGAAGCAATACTTCCAGTAGGACATTCAGAATATTACAGCCACGTCCGTTGTTCTGACACCAGTGACAATTGTTTCGTACTGACGGCCTGCACACTGCACGTCAAACTGGCCTGCAGTTCGTTCACTAGAAGACTGCCGGTGGAGCTGATGTTCCCAGTGAGCATCGTCGTCGTCGATGTTATCAACTTTGCCAATTTCACTAGAGTTCTACCCTCTGCAGATATTAACATCTCATGGGCCTTCTTTAGAGGCTATACCTTCCACGCACAACGTGGGAGGTGATGAACAATCCCGTGGATTTAGCCTGGCGCAACACCTTTACAATTTACAGGACGCTCAGCTTTTGGCAAGATTGCGGATTTTGTAGGTCAGCTCAGGAGACTGGACAAACTCCACTTGGAGTCCTGGACCATAACAGCATGTCTCCATGCTTAAGAAGTCAAGAGACTGCAGGTATTCAGCAAGGGCAAGGATGACTAGTCCTACTTTTTGGTAGCCCAAACTCTGGTCAGTAGTACGCTAGCAAGGGTTTGACTGACAAGATTTCCAAATACATACGAGTATCTCCCTCCACATGCAGTTCCTATGCTTAAGAAGTCAAGAGACTGCTGGTATTCAATAAGGGCAAGGCTGGTTAGTCCTCCTTTTTGGTAACTCAAACTCTGGTCAGTAGTACACTAGCAAGGGTTTGACTGACAAGGCTGAAGGAGCAATAAGTTTCATACAATACAAGTACAATTAATCCAAATACATGCGAGTATCTCCTTATAATTTATACTTTTTACACCATCTGTATGGTGAATTGTTGACTGGTATTACTTCCCTCACATGTAGTTCCTATCAAAATGCTTGTTTATTTCCCAACAATGACTATTATAACAACTGAGGCTTGTACCTGAAATCCTGAATACATTTTTCGATAAAGGGAACTTTATTACTTAAAAGGTTTAAGCATTACACCCGGCCTCTGCATAGCTAGGATGCACACAACCATCCAAGGCAAAAACAAACACAAAAGTTGGTACAATCCTGAATACATACGTGTAATAGGATACAATTTTCTAAGTACCACGTGTTCGTCAATCCTAGCAGTACTTGACCAGGAACCCGCGTATTCCTGTAGGTATCCTCCTCTTAAGAGTTGACTCCCATCATTTTATCATTTGGGTACACATCCAGTTTCAGCTACTTCAGAAATTACAAATTTGCTGATTGTGTCCATTTGCACATGTTCTGGACTAGGTCAGTATAACTGCTCCTCTGCACTCTTCATCTTCAAACGATATAGCTTTCCTCGAAAGTAAGAGGAAATTGTAGCTACCTGCTTGCACATGTTCTTCTGTTGCTGTACATAAGCATGGTACGACCATCGATTTCCCCATATAGCTCATGGCTTCAGTACGGAAATACGCAGGTGGCTTTCAGTAGCGTAATACAATTCAGCCATATAGGAAAGGTTCATGAGAACACCATGCAAGAGCTCCATTTTCCACCCAGAATCAGCAACAGATTATCCATGCCTTTCTTTGGCCTTGCTGTTGCCGTTCTGCTCTTCTTCAGCTCTCCAACCAGCTCTTGTACAGAACAAGAGAGGAGCTCCCTCATCAACTTCATAGATGGGCTCGTGCCAGGCGGCAACGGTGGTCTCAACGTCTCATGGGTGAACGGCACAGACTGCTGCAAATGGGAAGGGATCGTCTGCAGCACTGATGAAGTTGTCACATATGTCTTGCTGGCTTCCAAAGGTCTCAAAGGGGTCATTTCGCCATCCCTCGGCAATCTTGCTGGACTGTTGCACCTCAACCTGTCCCATAATTCACTCGGAGGCAGTCTACCAACAGAATTGTTGTTCTCCAGAAGCATTGTTGTCCTCGACGTCAGCTTCAACCGCCTCACTGGTCATCTGCAGGAGCTGCAATCCGCAAATCCTGGCCTTCCTCTCCAGGTGCTGAATGTCTCAAGCAACTTGTTTACAGAAAAGTTTCCATCCACAGCATGGGAAGCGATGAAGAACCTGGTTGCTCTTAATGCAAGCAACAACAGTTTTACAGGACAAATACCATCTTATATCTGCATCAATGCACCATCATTTGCCATGCTTGACCTCGGTTACAACCAATTCAGAGGCAATATTCCCCCTGGACTCGGCAGTTGTTCCACGCTGAAAGTGCTCAAGGCTGGCCACAACGACCTTAGTGGAGCTCTCCCTGACAAACTCTTTAATGCTACTTCATTGGAGGAACTCTCTCTACCCAACAATGCATTGCAAGGAGCTCTTGATGGTTCCCTCCTAGTCAAGTTAAGCAGTCTGGCTGTCCTTAATCTTGGATCAACTGGTCTCAGTGGCAAGATTCCAGATTCTATAGGACAGTTACGAAAACTGGAGGAACTCCACTTGGACAACAACAATATGTCTGGTGAGCTGCCATCAGCACTAGATAACTGCACAAATCTTACATACATTACCCTCAGAAACAACAGTTTCACCGGGGATCTTAGCAAAATCAACTTCACCGTGTTGGATCTGAGGATAGCTGATTTTTCAATGAACCTCTTCAATGGTACAATTCCTGAAAGCATCTACTCATGCAGCAACCTCATGGCGTTGCGGCTGGCTTACAACAGTTTCCATGGCCAGTTCTCGCCAAGCATTGGCAATCTAAGGTCCCTCACCTTCCTGTCACTAACAAATAACTCCTTTACAAATCTAACAAACACACTTCAGATGCTCAAGGGGTGCAAGAACCTCACCACCCTGCTTATAGGAACAAACTTCAAGGATGAAACCATACCACAGGATGAAACAATCAATGGTTTTGAGAATCTTCAGGTACTTACCATAGATGCTTGCCCATTGGTTGGGGAAATCCCTTTTTGGATATCAAAGCTCAGAAAATTGATGATGATAGATTTATCGTGCAACCAACTCACAGGACCAGTACCATCTTGGATTAGTGGACTGCACTTCCTATTCTTTCTAGATATATCAAGAAACAGACTTACAGGGAGTATCCCAACTGCACTAATGAAGATGCCGATGCTACTATCAGAGAATAATGCTGCCAAGTTGGATACGAGATTCCTTGAGTTGCCTGTATTTTGGACGCCATCACGTCAATACAGAAGTATTATTGCTTTCCCAAAAGTATTGAATCTTGGCAACAATAACTTTACCGGTGCAATCTCCCCTGAAATTGGTCAGTTGAAAATGCTCGATTACCTCAATTTAAGCTCCAACGGCTTAACTGGTGAAATACCACAGCAGATCTGCAACCTCACAAACCTGCAGATGCTTGATCTGTCGGACAACCAGCTCACAGGTGCAATACCATCTGCATTGAGTGATCTGCACTTTCTTTCTGGATTTGATGTTTCTAACAATCAACTAGAAGGACCAGTTCCATCTGGAGGACAGTTTCATACATTCTCAAATTCCAGCTACAGTGGGAATCCAAAGCTATGTGGACCTATCCTCAGCCTCAACTGCACCTCCACCGCAACAGATCAAACTTCTACCTCACGGTGGCGCAACAAGCGTTTTGGACTAGTCATTGGGATCATCTCAGGAGGACTCACCGCACTTGGATTACTTGCATGCTTCCTGATTGCGAAATTGGTGTATGATGATCACACTGAAAGCCTAGTTCTTCTTCAGAGACGGTACTGATAAGTGATAACTGAATAGCTGACGCTTCAGATGTTGTGCTCATTTTCTCTGTTGTACTTCCATTAATGTGAACCCTATGCGCGTTTCTTCTCTCTTTGGCTTTTGATCATGTGAACCTAGCCTCCGGGGGTATGACTTCTTCAATTATTGTGAACAATTTTACGCGCATCAATCACCATTCCTGATACCATTCCTGGATCTAACTCTATGTATAAAGGTGCGAAGTCAACCTCTGAAACTCCCCCAAAACAATCCGGGAAACAGTCGGATGTAGTACCATCATGGGCTTAGAACTACCAGATTACATATCATATTCATCACCGTTATCTAGAAAAAAAAGCGAGACCTAATTGTAAATACCCTAAGCCCTTAAAACTGGGCACCTGTTCATAGAGCCTTCTAGATGCAAAGGCGGCGCACCTTTTTTTTTTTTTGCGAATAAAAGGCAGAGCACCTACCATGTACTTCCAAACATATTTGAACATGATAGGTGACTGGAGGATACTGCAGTGAAGCTTACTCTAGGCATCTGATCATTCCAAAGCAGCTAAATATGCTAGCGATTCGGCACTTAGAGCTTCCCCACCCCAAGAGATCCATCGATAATCGCTAGTAATTGGGAAAGAAATTTGGGGCAACGGGTGCACACCAAGATTCTTCTACAGCAGACGAGGATTGATTGCACTGTAGGAATTAGAAGCTTAAACTCTAAGGCTTACCATTCAATTAAGGATCGTTCGGCATTGCCACCACGGAGCCGCATGTACTCGTCGGCCGCCGGAGCCCGAGAACGCCCGCATTCGCGCCTCCTTTAATCCGCTCCGCAGGGTAGCGAGGCGGTGCCTACTGGCTCAACCGCCCGGCGAGCTCTCGACGGGTAGATGGAGCAGTAAGCCGTCAAGCCGGCAGCGCGTCTCCGTCAAGCGCGGCGGCCGGCGCGAATGTGCGGCGGCGACAAGGAACGGGCTTATGGGTGGCGTCCCTGGGCTGGCCCAGGTAACGCTTCCTCTTCTCTTTTTCTCTTTTTTGATTTTTAATTTTAAAAACTTCAGGATTTTAAGAAAAAAAGGTTGTTCAGATCGAAAAACGTTCATATTTGGAAAATGTTCAAAATTTAAATTTTCAATCAAAAAATTTCGTTTAAAAAATATTCAGCAAAAAAATATGTTCAACACTAAAAAAATCAAAATTGAAAATGTTAAAATTTTAAAAATGTTCAAATTCAGAAATATTCATAATTAAAAATGTTCGTATTTTAGAAATACTCAAATTTTTAAAAAATGTTTGTATTTTTCAACCAAAAAGAAGAAACATAATGGAAAAGAAAGAAAAAAAAACTAAAAATGAAAAACCAGAAAAAAATGGAAAGAAACCGACATAACCAGAGAACTACAAAAAACAAAGAAAACCCGAATACAACCATATAGAAAGTTCTCAAAAACAACAAAAAAAATCACCACGTTAGCGGGCGGGGCGCATACCCTCCCGCTAGTGAGCGATAAATAAAGTTTGTCCTTATGGGTCTTGCCCAAATGTGGGAGAAGTTTGTACCTGAGTGCAGTGAATCGGGCATGTTACAAATCTAGACATGTTCAATGCCCAGCGGGTCAGATTTCACGATCCTAGAATTATTCATGAGCTTGACGGTGCGATGAGGTTAACATGGAGTTGCTTATTTGCATGGCGGCTTTGAATCCCATGAATTGATATGCTTCTTATGATGCACCAAAGGTAATGAATATGGCGGGTTTTTGAACTATTTATATTGCAATCGTGCATATTTGATATATGTATTGAACTTCAATGTTGACAATCGATTTGTCTTATACATTATACATTTCCAAACATTTTTCACAATTGGGGGGGGGGGGGTGCCCCCCTCCTCAATTTATGCTGCATATTATGTTTGGTCAAGGTCAAACTTTATAAAATTGGTCCAACTATATATGAAAACAGAAATGCTTGACTTACAGACAAAGTGCTACGGAAGGGCCGTTACGGACAGACGTGGAACCATGGCTTTGGATGAAACATGCAGGGTGGTTGCTAAAAAATAAAAGGCACCACTTATGCACCGACACATCAGTCCGTAAGAAAATTTCCGTAGGAGTATGTCCTCAGGTGTACCATTACTGATATGAAAATATGATAACTTTTATTATACCAATTGCATATGATATTTAATCAAAATTATAGATATTTCTAATAACATTGAGATAATGTTGTAGATGTTGCTACAATTTTTTATATATTTAATCAAAATTTAAAAAGTTTGACTTTAATCAAAATTAATATGCATCCAAATTTGGGAGAGAGGGAGTGGATACGTTTAAGATTGAAGAACATTTCCAATTTTGATAGTCACAAACTTAGGGTTACCTGCAACCAATCAAGATTGAAAACATATTCCCAATGCGGGCAACTCAATCTCAACTAGGCCAAGTGCACAAGAAGCTGGCTTCATCACCGTACTGTTGTGCTCGGCTGTTATCGCCATTACCTGTAGAAGGCGAAACCGCCGACTTGTTTTAGTTCCTTGTGCTGCTGTGTTAGAGCTCAGATGTTGTGGCATAGCCTTTACCTGTAGTCGGCGAAGCCGCCATCTCGAGCTGACTGTTTGTATGTGGAGCCAAACCTTCCGTTCAGGTGTTGGTATCCAGCGGGTGCCTAGTTGCTGTCGTGTTTGTTTTAATGTTATCACAACTTAAAATGTTAAACTGGAACGTCAGAGGGCTGAACGATCGAGCCCGGCGTTACGTCGTGCGTGACCTGGCTGTGAGCTCCGGCTGCTCCATTCTTTGCATACAAGAATCGAAACTAACCATGATTGATGATTCTGAGAAGGCCGATATTGCTGGGCAAGCGCTTGTCGGTTGTGCACAGTTGCCTGCTGATGGCACTCGTGGCGGGGTTTTGTTGTTCTGGAACGAGGACCTCTTCCATGTAACAAACGTTAGCATTGCCAGATTCTCCATCACGGCGAAGTTCACTGACCGTTTTTCTAATGCCTCTTGGTATCTGACTACGGTATACGGGCCGGCTGACGATGAACGGAAGATGGCCTTCCCAAACGAGCTGGTGCACATCCATAGCCGTGTAACTGGGGCATGGCTGGTCATCGGGGATTTCAACCTGATCTTACACGACCAAGACAAAAACAAGAGGCGAGTCAACAGAACTTGGATGCGGCGTTTCAAAAACGCTCTTGACTCCAGCTTTTGAAAGAAATCAAGCTCATAGGAAGACGCTATACTTGGAGCAATGAACAAGTGGTTCCAACCTTGGTGCGTCTGGATCGGGCTTTCTGCAATGAAGAATGGGACGACCACTTTCATGCTGCAAAACTTCTGCCGCAGGCATCGTCCATGTCTGATCACTGCCCCCTACTGCTGGTCCAAGACGTCATGACCAAAACACCGCCTAGATTCCGATTCGAGAATTTCTGGCCGTTGTTACAAGGGTACAACACGGTCGTCCAACAATCTTGGAACTCCCCATGCAAGCTAACTAACCAGTTTGCGATTCTCGACTACAAACTTAAGAGGCTGGCCAAGGACCTCAGAACTTGGGCAAAGAACTATGTGGGTGATATCAGGAAGCAAATGGTCATAGGCTAGGAAATAAGAATGGATGCCGCCCAGGAGATAAGAGTGCTTTCGGAAGAAGAACACCTCCTAAGATCAGCGCTTAAATCAAGGGCGGTGGGGCTGGCAGTCATAAATAGGGTCAAGGCCAAACAGAGGGCCAGAATCAAATGGCTGCAATTGGGTGATGCCAACACCAAATTTTTTCATTCACGCGCTACACATAGGCGTGCAAAGAATCGAATCCAATCCTTGCAGTCCAAAGCCGGAATCGCCACGACGCCTAGCGAGCTGGAGGAAACAATCTTCCACCATCTCCATGCCATTTTGGGGGCTTCGGTGCCATGCACAGAACGGTTTGATTGGACACAACTTAACCTGCCAAAGCCCGACTTATCTGACCTTGACAGACCCTTCACCTTGGAGGAATTGAAACGGGCAGTCCTTGAGTCACCTGCAGACAAAGCACCTGGGCCTGATGGATTCTCAGGAAGTTTTTTTCGCGCTTCTTGGGACACAATAAAAAACGACCTCCTGAGCGCGGTTAACAAATTTTACGACCTTAATGACCCATCCTTTTTTTTTTTTGAGATGACTTAATGACCCATCCTTTGACTGTCTAAATACGGCCTTCTTCATCCTGCTCCCAAAGAAAGACCAACCCTCCCAGATGAGTCACTACAGGCCAATCAGTCTAATCCATGCGTTTGGCAAGCTAGTCTCCAAGATTCTGGCATTGCGGTTGCAACCACACATTGACGAGCTAATTTCGCCTTGCCAAAGCGCTTTCATCAGTGGGAGGAATATTCAGGATAACTTCCTCTATGTGCAGAACGTGGCAAAACAATACCACAAATCCAAAACCCCAACGCTACTGCTAAAACTGGATATCGCTAAGGCTTTCGACACCGTCTCTTGGACATACATCATTGATATGCTCGAGGCTAGAGGGTTCCCGCTGAGATGGAGGGACTGGATCTCACTCCTATTCCGCTCTGCCTCTTCAAGAGCCCTTGTTAATGGGGTGCCAGGCAGGGAGATTCATCACCAACGCGGTTTGCGTCAAGGGGATTCTCTATCTCCCTTCCTCTTCGACCTTGCCTTAGAGCCATTGCACCGCCTACTCGAGATCGCCACAAACACGGGGATCATCTCAAAACTTAAAGGCAAACATTGCACTCTCCGGGCCTCATTCTACGCTGATGATGTGGCGCTTTTTATCAACCCAACCCAACATGACATCTCGGGCTAGGGGAGGTTCTGTCAACCTTTGGACGGGCCACCGGGCTCATCACAAACTTCGCAAAAAGCTCAATCTCCCCGATCAGCTGCCAACACATCAACATACAAGACCTAGCCACGAGCGCAGGGATTGACATTGCACCCTTCCCTTGTATGTACTTAGGCATGCCTCTATCCATTAAGAAGCTCACCAAAGCAGCTTGGCAACCCTCCTTGACAAGATGGACCGACACTTGGCAACATGGAAAGCTAGACTAATGAGCAAAGCAGGTAGATTGGAGATGCTCAACTCTGTTCTAACTTCACTGGCAGTATACATGATGACTATTAATGAGATGCCAGCATGGGTTAAGAAGGAGTTTGACAAGCGCCGCAGAGCTTGGCTTTGGGCAGGGGAAGCAAATTGTGCCGGAGGGAAATGCAGAGTCAGCTGGAAAATGGTTTGCCGGCCAAAACAACTTGGCGGGTTGGGGGTCCATTGCATCGACTCTTTTGGTACGGCACTTCGCCTAAGATGGATGTGGCAGAAATGGAAATGCCCGAATAAACCATGGACGCATCTGAACATCCCTTCCACATCTAAAGACCGGGCTTTGTTCGCAGCCGCGACAAAAATAACTGTTGGTAATGGCCAAACAGCGAGATTCTGGACAGATAGCTGGCTAAATGGCATGACGCCGAAAGAAATCGCTCCGGAACTATTCAAGATCTCGGTTAGAAAGAACAGATCAGTTAAAGATGCACTTGCAAATGGAAAATGGCTGCAGGATCTTCGCTTCTATCTTGATGACTGTCACTCCAGTGAACTTCAGTGTCTAGAAGAACTCATCAACGAAGTACAGCTCACCGATGCCACGGACGAAATAATATGGACCTTCGGCAATAAAAACTACTATACCACGAGATCAGCCTATCAGCTACAGTTCATCGGCGCAGTGAATACTGATTTCAAAAGGATTGTTTGGAACGGTTGGGCGCCGGCTAGATGTAAATTCTTCATTTGGACTCTAATGCTAGATCGCATTCTGACAGCTGACAAGCTACTGTTGCGACATTGGGAAAATGAATATTTTTGCCCACTCTGCCGCCGAAGTCTCGAAACATCTAACCACCTCTTCACTGAATGCCCGTATAGCTTGATGGTTTGGTCATCCTTTTCGGCCACTTTTAGCCAAGACGCACTCAACCCGGAGAATTGGCCACAGAACCAGCACAATGTCCAATCCTGGTTCAGAAATATGGTGGGAGATAAGTCGAAAGCTAAAAGGAAAATCATTTTCCCCTTGGCCAACCTTATCTGCTAGGAAATCTGGAAGGAGCGAAATCGCCGTATTTTCGAGAAACAAATCCGGCCAGTACATGTGATGATAACCAAGACAATGGAGGAATTTGATATATGGAGACTTGCAGGAGCACCCATTCCTCTAGTTGTTCAGTCTGGAGGGGCACCCTTCGACCCAGGCTGATTTTCTTGTTTCCTCCTTTTACAGAAGCGCCATCTTAGGCCTTCTAACTTTGTAAAACAACCCCTTCTAATGAAATAAACACAGCAGCTCTCCTGCTGTTATTCAAAAAAAAAAAGTGCACAAGAAGCCAGAAAGAGTATAGCCAAATACGCCCTAGCTCATTTAGCATGGGCATCTTTGCATCCTGCCGTTTGGCGTTCCGCGGCGCCGTCCTAGGGTCTGTTCGGTTCTGGGATAGACTGGAATGGAATGGAACCGTTCCATTCCTAGAACCCATTCTTGCGTTCGGTTTGAGGATGGAATGGAATGGAACGGTTCCTCGGAATGGCATATTCCCTCCAGATGCGGAACCAACCCGTCCGGCCGATTCGGTCGGATCAAGTGGAACGAGTGACTGTCACACGCTGATTAATTAAGTTTAGCGATAATTAACCAAGTTTAGCAATAATTAACCAAGTTTACCACTACTTAATCAAGTTTACCAAATAATTAATCGAGTTTAGAATAATTAATCGGGTGACTATCTCACTCATTCCATTCCATTCTCATCCCATTCCAAAACCGAACACATGGATGGATCGCTCCGTGACATTTTTTTGTCCAAACCGAACAGAGTGATAGAACGGTTCCGTGACAGTGGAATGGAATGGTTCCATTCTATTCCACTCCATCCAAAAAACGAACACACCCCTAGAGCTCCTTTCAAGTGTCTCTTCCATGCTTTAGCATGCGTTATGCGTACAACGAACTTAGTTCACCCAGTGAGTACGTACAAGCTCCATTTCCGAATTCAGATAGGCGTGTTTGTTAGCTTGCAGAGGTCTTTTTTTTGCATGGGCTGAGAAGTGAAACGGGTCGTTTGTTTGCCTGCATTCCACCGCGTTGTTGCACGAACCGGATTTTAAAGCTCCCACGGGATCAGGTCCTGGAGGAACGCCCGGAATGACAGTTTCTGTGAATCTAGACCCGTTGTCGTGAGAAGGTTACACGCGTGGGAAAGAGAGACGGAAACGCCACGGCCCTTCGGGAACTCGCGTTCGGACGGTGACGGAAACACCCACACTCATTCGTGGGTACACAAAAGTATTTCTGATAAATTATTGCATACTATTTACTATCAAGTAGTGTTCATACATAGTAACTGTAGATATGCATGAATAGTAACTCAATCGTTTTGGTGCCTCCATTTGGTTCAGCTTAATGTATGGTAGTATCGTTGAAAAAATATGCAGCACCAAAGAATTACAGTTGGGTAATTATCATCGAGAAATTACTGCTGCTGATAATTTATACCGAAAACTACTGTAAAAAATTATTAAATTTTTTTATTGCTCACTACTTACGCTGGAAAAGTATGCACCGCCAAAGAATTACGATTGGGTAATTACCGTCGAGAAATTATCACTGAAGTAGTAGATGTGTAAATATATTACTGTAAAAATCAATGAAATAAATTACTGCATACTATTCATTGTCAAGTATTATTCATACGTAGTCACTGTAGATGTGCATGAATAGTAACTCAATCGCTGTGGTGCCTCCATTTGGTTCACCTTTAATATACAGTAATATAAAGCCACCAATGACTAGAGTTACAAGATGCTGAGGAAAACATCAATAAAAACCAGAAACATTACATGGCAAACAAGATGTAACAAGACAAACAACCTGCAAACGTCTAGGTCTTCCGACGTCGAAATATTCGCTAATCAAGGTAGAGGAAGCAAAGCGGAGGAGGAGGGCGCCACACCATCAAAAGAGAATGTCTTCATCTGCTTCAAACACGGATGAATTGCATCACGGTGTAACCTCTCCATCGCCGAAGAGGACCCCTGCCCTCTCGCCCAGGTTTGAGGGCACCGTACTGTCAGACGATGGAACACTCGCCCTAGAGCTCGAATTGAAGCCGCAAGCCGAACCACCATGGAAGAAGACATTATGAGCTCGCCCCCAATGGGGAAGACCACCATTCCTAAAGCCGCAAGTGGCAACCCAAGAACCACACCGCAACCACCAGTTGACATGAACAAAAGGCTTCAACGGTAGTGCCTTCAAGAAGGAAGTGGCACCAAGGCGGCGTCACCGCCTTGTCCCGCTAACCAGACCAAAGATTTTCAACCGGAGCCAATGGTGGAGGAGCACTATCCTTGAGAGCATCGACGTCACCGGTACTAACAATGTCGGGCAAGGCTTTCGCCCAAATAGCAACCACCGTTCAAGGAAGTATGCCAATATCCGGGAAGGGGCTCGAGGAATCCTGCACCACGAGTGCCTCCCACGTAGGCCATCTCGCTCCCCGCACAACCGAGACAACCGATTAGCACCGCACGATGGCACCCTCCTCCGGACACTGCCGTGTCCACCACCCGAAGTTGCCGCTTCGAAAACCGAGGAGCCAACCAAACCTGTCTCCCGCGGATAACCACTGATTTTATCTTTATCTAAAATTTAAATATATCTAGTTACCATTTTAGATATCTAGTTATCTAAAATTAAGACATGTTTTATGGGATGGAGGGATCAAAGGAAACACGTCCGTACAGCGAAGAACGGCGAGCTTGCCATCTCGATCGAGAACGTAAGCGTGTGACAAGGACCAAGCGTTTTTATCGTACCATAAACAGTCACATCATCGGAGCAACCATAATAGCTGGCGACCTCGCCTAAACAAATCGCAACTTGGGTTAGTGTCGATAGAGCTAACGGGAGAGAAGAGTCACACTATCTTGCTAATAAACGCCCTCTGGACGCCCAATCGGCCGGAGATCGCAAAAGTCAGACCTTTCCCAACATGACTCGCAAAGCACTACGGCCCGTCCCCAACCTCGATCGGCATCGCCGTTGACCTGCGCACCAGATAACCTATACAACGACGACTAATTAAACTCAACTCGCTCCCGCTCCATGTCGCCTGCGCCAATGGCAAGCCTCTCCCGCCACCCGACCTGACAAAAAAATTCGCCCGGCGCCGAACCCGGCCACGATTATTCGCCATGTTGGTTGCGGCGGCTGCCGAGCTCTCCCTATGATGCGGCGGCAGGTCGTCATTTCGGTTGCGTCGTTCCTGCTGCTGGTCAGCTCCCTCGCCGGCGCGTGCGTGGACGGGGAGAGGGCGGCGCTGCTGTCCTTCCTCGATGGCCTCTCGCCGCGGCCAGGCGACGGCATCGCCGCCTCGTGGCGAGGGTTGCTGGATTGCTGTGCGTGGGAGGGAGTTGGCTGCGACGGCGGCGCGGTCACGCGGGTGTCGCTCCCCGGCCGCGGCCTCGGCGGGACGATCTCGCCGTCGGTCGCCAACCTGACCGCGCTCGCGCACCTCAACCTCTCCGGCAACAGCCTCGCCGGCGCCTTCCCCGCGGAGCTGCTCTCCCTGCCCAATGCCGCCGTCCTCGACGTCAGCTATAACCGCCTCACCGGCGCGCTCCCCGACCTGCCGGCCGCTGCCGGACGCGCACCCCTCCCGCTGCAGGTGCTGGACGTTTCCAGCAACTACCTGTCCGGGCAGTTCCCGTCCATGCTCTGGAACCTCACGCCGGGCCTCGTGTCGCTCAATGCCAGCAACAACAGCTTTCTTGGCGCGATCCCGTCCTCCCTCTGCGCGATCTGCCCGGCGCTCGCCGTGCTCGACGTCTCCGTGAACGCCTTGTCCGGCACCGTCTCCCCCGGGTTCGGCGCCTGCTCAAAGCTGCTGGTGCTCAGCGCCGGCCGCAACAACCTCACGGGCGAGCTCCCCGACGACCTCTTCGACGTCACCACGCTGCAGCAGCTGCTGCTCCCGTCCAACCGGATCCAGGGGAGGCTCGACCGCCTCAACATCGCCAACCTGACCAACCTCGTCAAGCTCGACCTCACCTACAATGCGCTCACGGGCGAGCTCCCGGCGTCCATCGGCGCGCTCACGGTGCTGGAGGAGCTGCGGCTCGGGAAGAACAACCTCACCGGCACGATCCCGCCCGCGCTCAGCAACTGGACCAGCCTCACGTACCTGGACCTCCGCTCCAACAGCTTCGTCGGGGACCTCGGCGCCTACGACTTCTCCGGCCTCGTCAACCTCACCGTCTTCGACGTCGCCGCCAACAACTTCTCCGGCACCATGCCGCGCACCATCTACTCCTGCACCTCCGTGACGGCGCTGCGCGTCGCCAACAACGAGATCACGGGCCAGGTCGCGCCGGAGATCGGCAACATGGTTAAACTGCAGTTCATCTCGTTGACCATCAACTCCTTCACCAACATCAGCGGCATGTTCTGGAACCTCCGGGGCTGTAAGGACCTCACCGCGCTGCTCGTGTCCTACAACTTCTACGGCGAGGCCCTGCCGGACGCCGGCTGGGTCGGCGACCACGTCAGCGGCGTGCGGCTGATCGTCATGGAGAAGTGCGATCTCACGGGGCAGATACCCTCGTGGATATCCAAGCTGCACAGCCTCAACGTCCTCAACCTCGCCGGGAACCGCCTCACCGGCCCCATCCCGACCTGGCTCGGCGGCATGAAGAAGCTCTACTACGTGGACCTGTCGGACAACCACTTCGCGGGCGCGATACCGCCTTCGCTGACGGAACTGCTGCTGCTCACGTCGGAGAAGGCCAGGGCGGAGTTCAATCCGGGCCATATGCCGGTCGTGTTCACCTTGACGCCCAACAACGGGGCGGCGATCAGGCAGGGCCGCGCGTACTACCAGATGAACGGCGTCGCCGCCACGCTCAACCTCAGCGACAACGACCTCTCCGGCGAGATCCCGGAGGAGGTCGGGCTGATGAAGACGCTCCAAGTGCTCGACCTCAGCCACAACAACCTCTCCGGCGGCATCACGCCCAAGTTCAGCGGCCTCGTCAAGCTGCAGATTCTTGATCTGCAGTGGAACCATCTGACGGGCTCGATCCCACAGGCGCTCAGCAAGCTCCACTTCCTGGCCAGCTTCAATGTCTCGCACAACGATCTCGAGGGCCCGATCCCGACAGGTGGACAGTTCAACTCGTTCCCGCCGTCGAGCTTCGCGGCGAACCCGAAGCTGTGCGGCAAGGAAATCTCAGTCCCATGCGTCCGAAATTCCTCGACGACGTCGACAGGCTCGTCCAAGACCGTCAGCAAGAGGGTGCTCCTGGCCATCGTTCTTGGAGTTTGCTTTGGGCTGGTTGCCGTCGTCATCGTGCTTGGCCTCGCCGTGATCGCTATCAGAAGGATCATGTCGAACGGATCCGTAAGCGACGGTGAGAAGTTCGCGGAGGCGTCTCTGTTCGACTTCTCCATGTCGGAGCTTAACGGGGACGAATCCAAGGACACGATCCTGTTCGTGTCGGAGGAGATGGCGAACGACTGCGCGGCCAGGAAGAGCATCACGTTCTTGGACATCCTGAAGGCGACCAACAACTTCAGCCCTACTCGGATCATCGGGTCGGGGGGCTACGGCCTGGTGTTCCTGGCGGAACTGGAGGGCGGCACGCGGCTGGCCGTGAAGAAGCTCAACGGCGACATGTGCGTGGTGGAGAGGGAGTTCCGGGCGGAGGTGGAGGCGCTGTCGGCGACGCGGCACGAGAACCTGGTGCCGCTCCAGGGCTTCTGCATCCGCGGCCGGCTCCGGCTGCTGCTCTACCCGTACATGGCCAACGGCAGCCTCCACGACTGGTTGCACGAGCGGCCGCCGGACGCGGCGGGACGGCGGCCGGAGCTGGACTGGAGCGGGAGGCTGAGAATCGCACGGGGCGCCAGCCGCGGGGTGCAGCACATCCACGAGCGGTGCACGCCGCAGATCGTGCACCGGGACATCAAGTCGAGCAACATCCTGCTGGACGAGTCCGGGGAGGCGCGCGTGGCGGACTTCGGGCTGGCGAGGCTGCTCCTGCCGGACCGGACGCACGTGACGACGGAGGTGGTGGGCACGCTGGGGTACATCCCGCCGGAGTACGGGCAGGGGTGGGTGGCGACGCTGCGCGGCGACGTGTACAGTTTCGGCGTGGTGCTGCTGGAGCTGCTCACCGGGAGGCGGCCCGTGGAGCTTGTGGCGGCGGCGCACGGGCAGCGGAGGGACCTGGTCGGGTGGGTGATGCAGATGCGATCGGCCGGGAAGAACGCCGAGACGCTGGACCCGCGGCTGAGGAGGGGCAAGGGCGAGGAGGCGCAAATGCTGTACGTCCTGGACCTCGCGTGCCTCTGCGTCGACGGAATCCCGCTCAGCCGGCCGGCGATACAGGAGGTGGTCAGCTGGCTCGACAACGTCGACACCATCGGCACGTCCTGAACTCCTGATGGCTGATGTGTTCTGTACAGAAGAAGAGCTCTCTCGGGGATGCGATCCTGAGAGTTTTGGGACGATCAGTAGAGACGATCGATGTGATAGGATATCAGAAATGGCGACGTGCTTCAGGTAAACGAGGGACACGGGATGGATAGTCGCATTGACAAGGTGATGCAGATGGGGAACTCTCTGTTCCCCATTGGGTGTTCGGATGGAATTGCTTTGTAAATTTCATAGATTTTAGGTCAAATAAAGCAAATCAATAACAAAAAAATTCAAGGACTTGGATCGACGACCTTGTTCGAGAGAATGTATCCAGAATTGCCAGCCATTGTACTCGAAATAAACCCACTTTGAATTGACGAAACCATGATCACGCAACTTCGGAACAAACATATGAGAAAGAGAGCAAGCCGAGCAAGGATAAGCTCCCATCTACTATACCTCTTAAAAGGCTCAAGTCTTCTACTACCTCTATCCATAAATAGATGTCTCAGATTCATCAAAATTTGAATGTATGTAGAAACTATTTAGTTTATAGATACATCCAAAATTAGACAAACCTAAGACATCTATTTATGAACGGAGGGAGTACTAAACATTAACGGACCGTGCTACACAGCGGCGCCGCACAAAGGCAAAACCGTGCGACGGCTGCCAGACTGTGGACCCATGCAGGTTTGACCATGCGCACATGGTCCCCCGCCCCACATCGGCCACTGAGCACATGGTCCTCCCGCCAAAAGACCCGCTGGCCTATCGATCGACCGTGTGATGGCTCATTAAATTACAAAAAAGTGCATGTAACATCATACTCCTGTATAAAAAATTATTAGATGCTACATGTAATAGCATACTATTAGATGCTAGTACATGTAAAGGTATAATACTTTATCTCACAATTTGTGGTAACATTCACTGGACATCATTTCTTCATATACAAAAAGTTCACTCTGTGGATCGTGATGATTACCAGTTTTTCGGTAGCAGGAACCTCATTACTCCAGATTTCACTTAATCTAATTCCTACATTAGTTGCTGATGATTATCAGATTATCACCTACTAACTGCCAGGTTATTATAGCCATGACCAAGTTAACCCTTAACAACAGCCAGGTTATTACTTAGCCATGACCAAGTTAACCCTTAACAACTGCTAGAATTTTTTTATGAGTGTTACTGCCAGGTTATTACTTAGCCATGACCAAGTTAACCTTTAACAACTACCAGGTTATTACTTAGCCATGACCAAATTAATCCTTAACAACTGCCAATCTATACATGGACTCGTGAAGGTTATTTATCTTGCAAATAACTACCAGATTAGCACTTCCTAATTATCAGGTTATCACTTCATAACTGCCAAATTAAACAAAATAAAACTGCAGCTCCATGTTAGACTCCACACCGGTAGCTCAAGACCACATTGCAAAGCATGTATCTCATCAAACGAGCAAATCAACTTGACAGGAAAGGAACGCATCAGTAGCAATGTCTGGTACTAGAATCAGAAAAATCACCAAATTGGGATGCAGAGACGGCGAGAAAACTCATGCAAATCGGCCACCGGCCTCGTCACGTACATGCATGCCTCCATCAGCATGTCGACGACGGCCTCCTTGCGCTTGCCGGGGCAGTCCTCCTCCGCGTATTTGTCGCTGGCGGCCTCCTCGCGCGCATGTACACATGTGCTCGGCGGCCTCCCCCAATCGCCGCTCTGTGGCGGCAGCCTCCCCCGATTTGTGCTCTCCGGCGACCTTCCCACCGTGTGCTCGTCGTCGATGGCGTCCTCGCCCTAGGAGCAGACGTCTCCTCGCGCCCGTCGGCGGCGCCCTGCCGCCCGTCGCGCCGCGCACTTCAGCCGCGGCCTGGCGGAGCTCTAATTGCGCCGCGCCGTGCTCGCCGGGGAGAGACGCTGCTCTAGGGGCGTCCCAGCCCTAGGGGCAGGAGCGTCCTCGCGGTGGCCTTCCGGAGCCCTCCGTGGGGTTGCGCTGCGCTCGTCGATGGCCCTCCGTGTGTGTGACTTGAGAGAGAGAGAGAGAGGGTTGAGTGGACAGGAGAAACTCTCGTGAGGGGATAAGAGGTTAGGGATAAGGATGAGTGCCCACCACCATCAGGAACTCCAGGCACGAGCGACGTGCGCGACGCGCGCTCTCCCTATAGGATTTTGCGCACGAATCGCAACGTAGCCGCCGCACAAGCCGCGCAACATGCGGCGCCTCCGGTTAGAATTTCCCAACATTAACAGCTAAACTTGAATCTTCAAATACCGAGACGCCATAAGGAGGGACTGCACCAAATCAGACTAGCATCTCCCAGCATCTTGGCACGCACATGACCACCAACACCCCGAATACCAGCTAACTGCCCCCGTGAGAAGACGACACTCTAGGTTCAAAGAGGGGAACTTCATGACAATGCCTCCACGAAGGGAAACGACCCCCGTGGGCGTCATTATTGTCGGCACCAGACAAAGTCATGCATAGCGTCCGCGGAAGCTCTGACGCCCACACCAATCTATACCTAATAATAAAAGCAAAAGTGTTTCCGTGGTTTGGTTTGGTTTGGTACGTCATTGAAACTACCCCAAAAGTTGATAGAAATTACCCACCATGCCACCAACAAGTAAATAACTGTTTGGTTTGATATTATGTCGAAGGAAAAAAATAGAACCAACATTGTATATCGTATCCCAATCGGACACTAGCGGATCCATCTAAACTAGACCGGTATTGCAGATCACCAAAACTGGATGTTCTAGAGGCTCTAATTTTGCCGACACGATGACGGCCGTCCGAGCTTCGGCTCCGGCCTGCCAAGGCTCGCCGTGAGCGGCGCCGCGCTGGTTGATGGCGAGAGCCCCGGCATCCACCTCATCTTCCTGCTGCTCTCGTGCTCATGGCGCCTGGGGACACCGTACCCTAGAGGAGATCCTGCGCGTCCTTGGTGTCGGAAGATTTAGAGAATGAGTCTAGATCGTCACCGAGCGCCGCTGCGCGCGCCTCGCTGAGGAGGACCAGGCCGCCGCCTGCAGGAGCATAGCCTTGCACGTTGTGGTGCTCCTGTGGGAGTTTTGTGGAGGGTCATGTGGATTTAATTAAGTTTGGTCAAGATACCACGGGAGGCTGGAGCTTTGGTTCTCTATTTTTATGCACGATGACTACGTGCAGTCCGGACGGGGCAATCCCCTTGCATCGATGACCCATCAAATCAATCCAGTTTTATACGATCGAACTCGACCATTCAGACGAGAGATCAAGCTCACCTAGGCCCGCCCTTCGATCCCGCCGGGCAGACAGAAGAGCAAGCCAGGAAATCCGCCGGGCAGACAGAAGAGCAAGCCAGGAAATCTCTGCTAAACGGCGCCGCGCGTACTGATCTACCATGCAATGCGTCTGTCCCGGCGTGCACCCACACGGTGATGCGCATCAGCTTCTGTGGGTGGGCAGGCTATTTGCAGTGCTGATGACAATGCTGCTTGCCATCCAGGATTAATCCGCATACATTCCACGAGGAGTTTTGCTTAGGTGGGCAGCAATCAATTCAACAGGGTACGTAGGAGTATAGCTTTCCATGGACCTGCGGGCTGCGGGCAGAATTGCACAAGCAGGGCAGAGCCAATGGATGATTATCGAGAACACACACGTACAGTAAGTGATGTTATACCATTTGCAATCTAAGTCATCCGCCTCACTCCCCTTTGGATATGAGAGTGGACTTTTGGAGCAGGTGCTTGGTGAGCACCCGTATCCATACCGTGTATACTGCATTAAGATTCGTGCAAATTCTTTTTGTTCCCTTCTCAAACAATTTCTCATTTTTGTATCTCTCGCACCACACATTGTTTGAACAAAAGTTTTTGCAGATCACTTAAACATAACAATTAGAACATGAGAATTTTTTTTTGGATTTTTTATTTCATTGTGTATATATATATTTCAAGAATTTATTTTGAATTTTAAATAATTTGAAATTTGAAATTGCACAAAAAAATTCCGAGCTATTTTTGTCTCATTCCATTTGTTATTTTTTAGTGAATTGAAAAAAAATCAAATCAAAATATTACATAATTTGAGAGATATAAAAAAGAGAAAAGGAAAAAGTGTGAGGGTGCGCAGAGCGCACCTGCTCTCTCACACTTTTCTCTTTGGATATTCTTTTTCCTATGCTGATGTGGATCCGTGGATAGTTATAGTATTTGAATTCAAGACATCATTATGCCCTTTTTTCTAAATTGGATTAGCTACCAATTTTTGGTTTGAACATGTTAAGTAGCTACCAAATTGAGTGGCTGGGACGTGATTCGTCCCATCAAGAAAAAAAATTCAATCATGCGTGTTAGTCTAAATCGGAAATACTGACGATCTAAAAATACATGCATAAGTAATAAACCGGCACTACGGATGGAGTATTGAATTTTTCATGGCCTAACTAACATTTAATATGCGGTGGCGGAGTTCAACATGGTCATGATAAAGTTGACATTATGCGTGTCTCTGCGACGTGAATTTTTTCTCTCCCTGTGCAACGCACGGGTAAATGTGCTAGTAAACACCTATGTATTTTCCCTAACCACCAAGTTATCAATCGGCTGGTGAAAACATCATCAACCCCCCGTGGCATGGCACTAACTCCAAGTACCCCTAGGCTCTGGAGTGGTTGTGTAAACTAAAAAAACAGTTTAGAAGAAGCCGAGCCAATTTGGAACAAGGCATCAACGAATATGGGGTTCAAGGAGGAACTTGAAGATGACTCAAGTCCTAAGGGCATCGGAAGTGCCAAGGAGAAGGCAGTCAGTAACCAGATGGGCATCATGGCCACGCCTCCAAGGATGTGAACGACATCCGTGGACGTCGTTGTTAGTAATGGCCGAAACCTTGCGGCGCTTTCACAAACACACTATCTAACTCACCAACGTTCCAGCCTACGAGACCTAAAGAGGAAGCCAATTGATGACTCCCAAGTGCAGAAATCAATTCTAGTATCTTTCAATATAGAAAAGGTTGTCGAACCCATGAGGATCTGAAGGTATTGGTTAGCAAGTTCAACAGGAAAAGTAATAATAAAGTTTTTGGATTTTTGGTTTGTGTTTGCAAGTAAGTAAATAACAAAAAGTAAAGTTTGCAGTAATGAAAATG
Source organism: Lolium rigidum (assembly GCF_022539505.1). NCBI lineage: Eukaryota > Viridiplantae > Streptophyta > Magnoliopsida > Poales > Poaceae > Lolium > Lolium rigidum. Next base: position 321,299,535 of record NC_061508.1, on the reverse strand, counting down.
CTCTTTTCAGAGAAAGCTCTCTGTACAGCAAGAGGACAAGCTCAAGTGTGTAACTATATGTGACAAACATCTTAGGGCAGCATGGATTTAGTTAACATACAGATTTCTAAAATAGCATATATTAGCATCTTGTCAAGTTTTATTCTTGTTGGATGGAGCCTAAAGTAGGTGTAGCTATATTCCTATGCAAAAAAAAACCCTAATGATTGTTTCTAAAGCCATTTGCATAATCCCCCTAGGGATACATTAAGACATAAATATTTAGAAATTGCATAAAATTCTAAGGTCCCCGATCAAGAACCCCTTAATAATATTGCCAAGTCTAAGGAATAGGTTTATGTTTCTCCCTCGTTCCCTGTCATCTTTATTACTCTAAGGTGCGGGAGCAAATGGGACAATTTTCCCTGAATCCTTCAAGAAATATCCATGGGGATTTTTCTATTAGTTGCTGACGAAGAGTGACAGTGCCAGGACGACGCGGAGAACTCGAGGAGCGGAGCGCCTGGGCGAAAGCGAGCCCCTTCCCTGTCGCCGCGGCGGCGGCGCTTCAAGGTAAGCCATGTCCTCCCCACCCCCCTCCCCTGCCCCCTCCCTCTCCCCTTCTCCGTCCCCGGCGGCAAGCCCTCACGGCCGGCAAGACCGCTGGCGCGGGGGAAGGGGATCCGATTCGGAGGACACGCCACGGTCCTATCGCGACGCGCTCGCCGGAGGGCGAGCGGCGGCGCGGTCCGACGTGCCGGAGTCCTCCCGGAGCGGGCTGGAGGTGAGGTCGGAGGTCCATCGCGAGGCGGAGCGGACGGCAATCGACGAGCTTGATGATTCGGAGGATCCCATGGATGAAGATGGTGACGTGCCGTGGGAGGAGCCCGCGCATGTCACACGTAAGAGGGCGCGCGGGCGGCGCGCCGGCAAGAAGGTGGCGGCCAGGGCGCCGCGCGCAGGTCGGGAAGACGCAAGCTTTCCTGACTTCCAGGGGCTCTGCCTCCTGTGCGCGCAGCCGGGGCACCGCGCCGCCGACTGCAAGACGGGGCCGGTGTGCCTCCGCTGCGGCGAGGCTGGGCACATGGCACGGGAGTGCGGGCTGCCGCGTCCGCCGAGGCCCCCCTCACCGGAGCGGCACGGTGGCGGGCCGGCGCCGAAACGGCCGCACGACGACGGCCTCGCTCGGAGGGATGCGAGAGAAGACGGCGACCGCCGCGTGCGCGCGCGGGATGGGCGCCTGGATGCTCGGCGTAACAGGGACGGCGAGCGCGGCGGGGGTGGCGAGGTCGCGCGCGCCACGGGGCATGTGGCGGCCGGCGCTCCACCTAGGGCTGCTGCTGAGCGCCAGGTTGGGCTGCCTCGCCGTGAGGTTGCGCCGCCAAGGGCTGACATGGAGCGCCGCGGGGCTCAGCCTCGTCGAGCGCTGGCGCCGCTCAGGGCCACCGGGGAGCGCCATGACGCGCACGATGCGCTTCCACGCAGGGAGCTGCACGTCGCAGAGGCTGCGCGCGCGGTGGCTCATGTGCTCTCGGCGCCCACGGCTGACGACCGGCACGTTGCTCCGGTGCTGCCCCTGGCACGCCGGCCCGCCGAGCCGTCTCGTCCCCGGCGTGGCGCTGATGCGCAGGTCGATCCGCTGCCACTCCGCACGGCGCCGCGCCCGGTGGCGGTGGGAGGGGAGCTTGCTCGGCGCCCCTCGCGGGCGGTGTGCATCCTGCCGCGCACCACCGAGATCGACGACGTTGAAAGGATCGTATGCCGCACCTAGAGGGGGGGGGTGAATAGGTGCTAACCAATTTTTAATTCTTTTTCAATTTAGGCTTGACACAAAAGGTAAATTCTCTAGATATGCAACTAAGTGAATTTACCTATATGACAAGGATAACAACTAAGCAAGATATAGAGATGGAATAGGATAGAGGTAACCGAGAGTGGAGCACGCGATGTAACATCCCAAGTTTCAACAATAATAAACCAGAAAAAGAAATTCCCCAAACCCAAAATTTGCAATTAACAAAAACTTTTTCTATGCATATAGTGCCACATATAGATATATGCATTTGAGTGATATTCTTTTGTGCAATTGCCATGATGAGTGTTAGTATGTCTAAACATTGCTATGTGAACCCTAAGCAAGATCACTAAACCCTAGTTTGAGGAGAATTAGAGAAAATGGGAAAAACCCATTTCTCACTCACATACACCTTATGCAAAATAGCAAAACCTCAACCAAGGCCAAGATTGCTTGCTCCCTTGCTTCTAAAATACTTCAATATGATAAACTAACACAATTGCATCCTTGGATCCAGAATCAAATGCAAAGAAATCAAAATTCTCACATACATATGATAATGGTCACTTGTCACAAAAATATTTTCTTCACCTCTTTACCCCCCTGGTTTTCTCATTTCTTGAACTAAACTTGGTCAACCAAAGCCATGTCATCCAAGACCATGTCAAGGTGAGCAACTTTGATGTTGACCACCATGGCTAGAGTTGACTAGGTTGACCAGAATAAAAGTGACAAGAGGGGATGCTGAAATAAAGAGAAGATTATGTCACTTTTGACATTTTGCAAAACAACTCCAAATTGAGTGCCACCACCACCAATACTTCACATTATTTATATAAATGAGATTCCCCAAAAAGATTTCCAAAATTCAAAAGAAAGGTTCATGCGGCCTTTGTGTCGAACAGGTGGCAGGCATCATTTCCAAATTGAGACACACACTATTACACACTGGTTTCTTCCCTAAACCCCTTTAATTCTTGATCATCACACTCTCTTACAACCCCTGCTTCACCCCAGTACCTTGCTTGATCGATTAAAGTGAGAGGAGAGGGAAAGAAAACCTAGTCTAATGCACACCGTGGCCATGCCGGCCACCTTTGGCATCTCCACCTCCAGCCCTCGTTTCAACTCTTGCCCTTGTCCTGGAGCATCTACACAGCACAAGGACACGAATGGTACAAGCCCCTGCAACGCCACGGCTCTACTTTGGCCAGAACGCGCGTGTCCAAACCGCGCCAGGACGTGCCAGTCGACGCGGTGAGCGCGCCCTGGACACGCCGGTCCGTCGAGCGCTCGAGCAGCCTACCGTCCTCGCCCTGCATCCCTACCGCGGCGTTGAGCAGCTACTCCCCGCCCTCTACCCGCTAGACGAGCGCCCGTGCCTGCCCTGCACCATCGCCGTCGTCCTCGACCAAATGATGCCGCGCGCCCCGTGACAGACTTTGCAAAAGCTCGAGCAATCCCGTCGCACTTTCTCTGCGCCAGCTAGCCGTTGAGCATCGCCAGGACGACGCCTACACGCTGCCGTCCTTGCCTTGCCCCTTCGAGCACCCCAGAGCACCGCGCCATGGCCGTTCCTTCTCAGCACTCCGCGGCCAACCCTCGACACTATAAATAGGGGCGATCGGCTCCTCCCTTCTGCACACAATCCACTCCCCTCGCCTCACTGAGTCTCCTCCACCCATCAATTTCACCAGACCCCGCCGGAGCTGCTCGAATCGCGAGCTCAAGACCGCCGGAGCCCGCGGAAGCTCTGCGTCGATTGGAGCCTCCCCGAGCGCCGCCGCTGCCCCAAGCTCTTCCTCATCTACTTCCACTTCTCCGCGCATACTGCCCGACCCCTGCACCGGCCTGGTACGCCCTCCGACCCCCTAGGCTCGCCGCCAGGGAGCCCGCTGCTCGTCGGAGAAGACGACGTTCACACGCCGTCGGATCCTAGTCTAATCCTACGGCCTAACGCGCGCGTACCGATTCGGCGTTTAAAGAGGCGCCGACAGGTGGCCCCCACCTTGTCAGCGCGGCCCGAGCGCACCAGATGCGTGTTGGGCTGCGAAGTGGGTTTTTAAACCGTTTCGGCCCAGTAACGCTTCCCGCCTAAGCCCAGGAATTCAAATCTAGTTTAATCTTATTCAAATTTGCTCTGCTGAAGGTTTAGTAAATTTTGAATAGTTTGAATTCTGCCAAACCAAATTTAGCAAACCTTATACCGTTGGAAAGCCCATGAATTTATCTATCCAATGCCACTGGCCCCATCTCCATTTTCTTTGTAGATTTAATTTGACAAAAAAGACAAGACAGGGACTTTTGAACATTCAAACTTTATTTAAAATTCAACCAGAATAGATTTTGAAGTAATTCCAATTCTAATAAATCACAAATGATGTCCTCTAATTGATTATGCAATAACATAGCCCTGTTGTTTGTATGATCATGGACTAGATCAAATAAAATGGCTATGTAGTCATTTCTAGAGCATTTTAAAGTGGAATTCAAACTCAACCCTAATATGAGAGTCACCTCTCATTTAAATTTTGATCCTAAGTACTAATAACCAGGGGGAATGACTTAGGCTAATGAACCCTTGAGAATTATTACTTAGAGATTTAATTCATTTAAATGTTAAGTTTTAAAACTATGTGAAGTGTAGCACTTCAATTAAATTGAACTCACATATAATAGATATGAAATGTTGACTTTGGGGTCAACCTATATTTCATACCTTATTATTATATGAAGAGATTAAATCTTAATAAGAGGTAATGAAAAGAAATGATTTCTTTTAAAGACCTACATACCAAATTTAAGAAATAGGAATAATGAGAGGAAATTAATTTCTTTCAAATAAAGACTAATCAAATAATCCACCATGCCATGTTTGATTGATACTAGGACTAGTGTGTGAACCCTTTTGAGTGTTTCTAGTTTAGTATGTGAGCTTGGTTTAGTATTTATACCTCGTATTCGTATATAGACGCTAGTAACGAGGAATACCAAGAGGAGGAGGGCTACTCTCAGGAAGAAGAAGAGAACTTCGATAACTACCCAGCTCAAGGCAAGCTAACCCTTGCTAAACACAAGTGCTTAGCTCTACAAGAGCAAAGGCACCTTCACACTTTACTTTTATGTATTACCTATCCCATGTTTTTACCTACTTTTACTTTTGCTTATTTATTTCAAAGTATCTTTTTGATTTATGATTCACTTGGTCTAGAGTAGACAAATACTTGGAATAGATTAGCACCACTCAAAGCTAGATAGCACCCCTCATATAGTTGCTAGTGCTAATCAATTAAAATTGACTACTCTAGATGGGAACATGGTGAAGTGAAATGACTTTGAAAGAAAGTAAAGTGGAGGTGGATTTGAACAAGAGAAGATGGTGATTTTTGATAAAATAGATGATTGAGTTTGAATGCGATACCCTTCCAATTATACAAGTACCCCCACAATACCTGATTATGGGTAGGGCTTAACTAGAAACTTGTGTATTTTAGTATGGGTTCCCTCTGAACAAACATCATAGGGGTTACGCCGAGGCTGCCTCCGTTAAGTGTGGATTGATGTTGAAATGAGGTGAATGTACGGCCCAAGCCCTCGTGCAGCTTCCGGGTTAACGGCGGTTTCCACCGGGAGGCCAAGCTCATGGGGAGAGGTGCTCATACTAGCATATATAAGTGAAAGGTTTCGATTGATGATCCGCGTACTGTGTTACGATGATTCGGGGTTATCCTCGACGGATGTAATCAAAAGTTGTGGCACAAGAGTACAACCTCTACAGAGTGTTAAATCTATTCGAATAGCCGTGTCCATGGTTACGGACGATTGGAAAGGCCATACTATCTCCGTTATCATTAAAATGTTTTGATTCTAGAAATGAATGGTGGATTGAAAGGTGACATTATGGTGAACCATAATGAGTTGTGGGAATGACACTAATGTTCCCACTTGAGTTAGTCTAGCACATGATATAGGCTTTTACCAAAGATTTATGAAACTAAAACTTGGCTTTATGCAAATAAACCTAGAGCTTAGCACCCCCTTACACTTAATGAGTATTTATCTTAGAGTTAGTTTGCGAGTACTTTAAAAGTACTCATGGCTTTGCCCCGGCTATTCAAATGCCGGACTATGAAGGAGAGCACCAAGCATCGGGATGACGGACAACAGGACGTCTACGATAACTAGGATCGTCTTCTAACGTCAAGCGTTGCCTCGTGGAATAGATCGTCCACTACTACTTCGCTTCCGCTACTATTTGTGATGTTGAACAATATATTCGTGTAATATTGGATCATGTGATCTATGGTTGTAAGACAATATGTGTTGTAATAAATGATGACTCTATGCTACTTACTATTATGTCTCGCAAAAACATTATTCCCGGGATTGCGATGTACGGCATAATAGGCATCTGGACTTAAAAATCCGGGTGTTGACAAGTTGGTATCAGAGCCATTGTTTGACCTTAGGAGACCCTAGTTAGAATGGACGCTCAAAAACTTAGTTTCAAATTCCATGATTTGACTAGTTATGAAAACCTTATTCACCTTCTTACCTTGAAGAGTCTATTACAAACTTTAAATTCATGCCCTTCTTCTAAGTGAATTAAAATTTGGAACACTTGCACTTATCTAACTTAATCATCTCATCTCTCTACAGATGGATCACGTCGTGGACGCGCAGCCCTTTCTCCAGACCGAGTTCTATCGCTTGGGGAACGGTGGAGAGATCATCTTCGAGAGGGACCTCTTCTCCCTCTCGAGTTCCTCGGCGCCCACCACCGGAAGTCTTTGGCGGAATGCTGAATGACCAACCCGGTGGTCAACTTCAGTGGGTGATCATGGTGGACCTTCGTGGAAGGTTCACGCTCCCAATGAGCGCAAGGATCCAGCTCTCCTTCAGGGAGAACAACTGGGCGGATGGTCTCGCAAGGGGACTTCAGGAAGGACTCGCACGTCTGTGCGGGCAAAACTTCATGGACTTCACGGACGGCCGCTTTGTGCACTATGCAAGGCACAACTCCCTCGGAGTGCCAATGAACCTGCCGTCGCACCCGCAACTTCGCCACCATGTTGATCATCTTGACTTCATGCTGAGTGAGACCCGCATCGACCTCGACAACTCCCGCGAATACGCCAACCACACTCACATCCAGTTGGCGCAGCAGGCGGACACCATCAAGGTGATCGCCGGAGAACGCAGGGCACTCCGCCGTGCCAACCAGAAGAAGGATCACGCCATCAACCGCCTGAAGGCCAGGATCGCCACTCTGAAGGCGACCATCGCTGCCCAAGCTGAGCAGATCCAGGAGCCGGAAGGCGAAGGTGAAGGGGAGAACATCCAGGGGGACTGGCTACTCCTACGTCAGCAACGACGACGACTACGAGGAGGAGGAAGACGACGACCTGGAGTTCCACCCTTACGAGGATGGCCACGAGCACCTCGATGCCGGGGTAGACAATGTCTACCCTATCAACGTCGATGGCGAGTAGTTCCGTCTGAGCACTTGCGCCCCGTGTTATGTATCGGTCCTTTGTACCCGCCCCATGTATCGTAGTTTGTTGAAAGGGTTCTTAAAACCCTCCTGAACATTTGGCTTGTAATATGTGCTACCTCCATGACTATGTTTGTGTGTGTGTAATATTATTATTATTAATATGAATCAAGTTTTAAGTTGAAATTATATCCCAAAATGAGCCATAGACATTTCCCTCGTATCTCATGATCCCTATCACTGTTCAGATGGCACCCCCAACTCGCAACATGACTCAGGAGGCAATGATGCAGATGTTGCAACAGATGTTGGCTGATAGAGAAGTTGAGAGAGCTGAACGGCAAGCCAACCTAGCTGCACTTCAACAACTTGCTCAGGGCAATCAAGGCCACGGAAACCACGACCACCCAGGGTCAAAGCTGAAAAACTTCCAGAACACTAACCCACCTGTGTTCAACAAGACAGAGGAACCCCTCGATGCTGATGATTGGCTCCAGACTATGGAGAACAATCTCGAGGTTGCCGGAGTGGAGGACAACGAGAAGGTGTTGTTCGCCACCCACTATCTGGCTGGACCTGCACGTGCCTGGTGGACAAGTACCCGCGCCTTACATGCGGGGAACCTGATGACTTGGGAAGACTTCAAACTCAAGTTTAGCAAGTATCATGTGCCCCCGGGTTTGATTAAGAAGATGAGGGATGAGTTCAGGGAATTGAAGCAAGGTAGAATGACCGTGGTAGAATACCGCGACAAGTTTCTCACCTTGTCAAGGTACGCCCCGGATGAGACGGACACCGTCGAGAAGAGGAAGGAGAGGTTTCTGAATGGACTGCATGATGAGATGCGGACCGTACCGATCAATATCCCCTTTGCCGACTTAGAAGCCCTTGTTGACTCCGCCATTCGGATGGAGGGGAAGATACACCAAGCCAATGAGAACCGCAAGCGCCGTATGATGAACCGTAGTGGGCCCAAGCAACAACCACAAGTATCGCCCCAACTCAGGTGGAGGGTTCGCCCCAAGAAACAACAAGCCCCCGATGCAGAATCCACGTCCGAGTTATCAGAACCGGAGTGGAGGAAACCCCAGGTCAGGAGGACACAACAACTACAACAACAACAACTTCAACCGCGCTCCACCTCGCGCCCCCAACAACAACTCCAACACCGCTCCAAGGACTGGGAGCAACGCTGTTCCCATCACCCCCAAGGACAAGTCCACCTACAACTGCTACGAGTGCGGAGTGGCGGGACACTTCTCCTATGAGTGCCCTAAGAAGCTCACCAAGACTGCCGCCAACACCTCGGGCCCTGCACAGCAGCAGCGTCGAGTCACCACCAACAAGAAGTTCGCCCCCAACAACCCGAACAACCGCAACGGCCGCCTCTACCACATGAGTGCAGAAGAAGCTCGGGAAGCCCCGTACGTTGTGCCGGGTATGTTCTCTCGTTAACTCAATACCCGCAAGAGTGCCGTTTGATTCCGGAGCATCGCATTCATTCATTACCGAAGATTTTGCATGCACTAGTAAGATTCAACCCATCAGCTTGAAGCATGTCATGATAGTTCAAATACCCGGATCAACAACTAAAGCTAGAAAAATTTGCAAAGATGTGCCAATCGAATACATGAAATAGAATTCTATGCAAATTTGATTGTTCTGGGAGCCAAAGGTTTGGAAGTAGTCCCGGGAATGGACTCGGATGGCGAAACATCATGGACTCGATTGATTGTGCCAAGAAGGCCATCACCATGACTAGTAGCACCGGAATAATAGTCGAACACATATCCGAAAAGATGCCCCGAAAGTTCACCTGTAACCAAAGCCTAGCCAAACCCACCTTGGATCGGATCAGTGGTCGTTTGTCGATATCCCGATGTGTTCCCGGATGATCTACCCGGTATGCCCCCGCATCGGGATATCGAGTTTATCATCGAGTTAATCCCTGGAACCGGACCTATAGCCCAGAGAGCCTACAAGCATGAACCCGGCAGAGTTAGTGGAACTGAAGAAGCAACTGGATGATATGCTATTCAAAGGTCTGATTCAACCAAGTGCGTCACCTTGGAGATCGCCAGTTTTGTTTGTGGATAAAAAGGACGGTGCCACTCGTTTGGTTACGGACTATCGTAAGCTTAACGATGTCACCATTAAGAACAAGTATCCGTTGCCCAAGATAGAAGATCTGTTTGACCAGCTGACCGGAGCCCGAGTATTCTCGAAGATTGATCTGAGGACAGGATACCATCAGTTGAAGATTCGTGCCACCGACATCCCCAAAACTGCCTTTACCACCAGATATGGATTGTATGAGTACAATGTCATGTCATTTGGATTGACCAATGCCCCCGCTTACTTCATGAATCTCATGAATAAGATCTTTATGAACTTCCTGGACAAGTTTGTGGTTGTCTTCATCGACGACATCCTCATATACTCCAAGTCCGAGGAAGAACATGAGCAACATTTGGAAGTGGTCCTAGATACCCTTCGGGAACATCAGCTTGTATGCCAAGTTCAAGCAAGTGTGAGTTCTGGTTGAAAGAAGTAGGATTCTTGGGTCATATCTTGTCAGCCGGAGGAATTGCCGTTGACCCCGCAAAAATCAAGACTGTTGAAGAATGGAAAGCCCCAACCACCCAGACCGAAGTCCGTGCATTTCTCGGATTGGCGGGATATTACCGCCGATTCGTTGAAGGATTCTCGAGCATAGCAAGACCGATGACCCAATTGTTGAAGAAGGACCGGAAGTTCGAATGGACCGACAAGTGTGAAGAGAGCTTTCAACAGCTCAAGTTAAGACTGACAACAGCCCCAATACTGGTTATGCCGGACATTACCAAGCCCTTCGATGTGTACTGCGACGCCTCCAAGATTGGTCTTGGATGTGTGCTGATGCAAGAAGGCAAAGTGATATCTTACCTATCAAGACAACTGAAGCAGCATGAACAGAACTATCCAACCCATGACTTAGAGCTAGCAGCGGTGGTGTTAGCACCGAAAGTATGGCGTCATTACCTCATGGGTAATCGATGCGAGGTTTACTCGGATCACAAGAGCCCGAAGTATATCTTCACGCGTAAGGAGCTGAATATGAGACAGCGCAGATGGATAGAGTTAATCAAGGATTACGACATGGAAATCCACTATCACCCCGGCAAGGCCAATGTGGTAGCGGATGCTCCGAGTAGACCGCCGTGTCGGCTGAACTCCATGTTAGCAATTGAGCAACCTAGCCTGTTTGAAGAGTTTGAACAGTTTAGGCTTGAACTGGTTAGCGAAGGATACCTCGCCGACATTGAACTCCAACCCACCCTGATTAGTCAGATCAAAGAAGCTCAGAAAGGAAATGCTAGCATTGACGGAATCAAGAACCAAATAGCCGCCGGAAAAGCACCGGGATTCACCGTAGATGAAGAAGGAGTGCTATGGTATAACAAGCGCCTTTGCGTGCCATCAGACTCCGAGTTGAAGCAAGTTATCCTGAAAGAAGCCCACGACACCCTGTACTCCATTCACCCCGGAGGAACCAAGATGTACCAGGATTTGAAGGAACAATTCTGGTGGCATGGAATGAAGAGAGAAATCGGAAGCTACATCGCCAAGTGTGACATCTGTCAAAGAGTCAAAGCAGAACACCAACGCCCCGCAGATCGTTGCAACCCCTACAGTATTCCCGAATGGAAGTGGGATTCCGTAGGAATGGACTTCATCACCGGACTGCCCAAATCTAGTAAAGGAAATGATTCCATCTGGGTAGTGGTCGACAGACTAACCAAAGTCGCCCACTTCATCCCCGTCAAGACCACCTATCAAGGACCGAGACTCGCGAGCTATATATCTCAAGGATAGTCAGCCCGCACGGAACCCCGAAGTCGATAGTATCCGACGGAGGATCCCAATTCACCTCCCGATTCTCGGCGTAAAGTACATGAAGGACTCGGAACTCGTCTCGAATTTCAGCACAGCCTATCACCCGCAGTACGGATGGACAGATCGAAAGAGTAAACCGGATACTAGAAGATATGTTGAGAGCATGTGTGCTAGAGTATGGATCTAAGTGGGAAGACCGCTTGCCGTACGCAGAATTCTCGTACAACAACAGCCTACCAAGCCGCCTTGCGATGGCCCCCTTCGAAGCACTGTACGGAAGGAAGTGCCGTACCCCTCTGAATTGGTCGGAAGTAGGAGAGAGTCAAATCTTTGGACCAGATATTCTCCGAGAAGCCGAAGAGAAGGTTCACAAGATCCGCGAGTACCTCAAGACAGCCCAATCAACAGAAGAGCTACGCCGACAAAAGACGCCGAGAGATGACCTTCGAGATCGGAGATTTCGTATATCTCAAAGTGTCCCCCCTTAAAGGAATGCAGAGATTTCAGCTTAGAGGAAAGCTCGCACCCCGATATGTCGGACCTTTCAAGGTCCTGAGTCGCCGAGGAGAAGTATCCTATCAGCCTGGAGTTACCGGAAGAAATGTCAGCGGTGCACAATGTGTTTCACATCTCGCTACTCCGAAGTGTTTAGAAGTGCTCGAGAAGACCGAAGTTTTCAAGAACATCGACCATAGAGCGGTGGATATCAACTCAGATCTGACATACCGCGAAGTACCTATTCGCATCCTGGAAGAAGCTTTCCGAACCACCCGTACCCGAAGTATCAAGTTTCTGAAGATCCAATGGAGTAATCACACCGAAGAAGAAGCCACTTGGGAGAGAGAAGACTTTATGAGGACTGAGTACCCCGATCTCTTTAGTACCTAGTTTTCTCAGATCTCGGGACGAGATCTTTTGTAAGGGGTAAGGGTTTGTAACATCCCAAGTTTCAACAATAATAAACAAGAAAGAGAAATTCCCCAAACCCAAAATTTGCAATTAACAAAAACTTTTTCTATGCATATAGTGCCACATATAGATATATGCATTTGAGTGATATTCTTTTGTGCAATTGCCATGATGAGTGTTAGTATGTGTAAACCTTGCTATGTGAACCCTAACCAAGATCACTAAACCCTAATTTGAGGGGAATTAGAGAAAATGGGAAAAACCCATTTCTCACTCACATACACTTTATGCAAAATAGCAAATCCTCAACCAAGGCCAAGATTGCTTGCTCCCTTGCTTCTAAAATACTTCAATATGATAAACTAACACAATTGCATCCTTGGATCCAGAATCAAATACCAAGAAATCAAAATTCTCACATACATATGATAATGGTCACTTGTCACAAAAATATTTTCTTCACCTCTTTACCCCCCTGGTTTTCTCATTTCTTGAACTAAACTTGGTCAACCAAAGACATGTCATCCAAGACCATGTCAAGGTGAGCAAATTTGATGTTGACCACCATGGCTAGAGTTGACTAGGTTGACCAGAATAAAAGTGACAAGAGGGGATGCTGAATTAAAGAGAAGATCTTGTCACTTTTGACATTTTGCAAAACAACTCCAAATTGAGTGCCACCACCACCAATACTTCACATTAATTATATAAATGAGATTCACCAAAAAGATTTCCAAAATTCAAATAAATTTCTCTTGCGGCCATTATGTCGAACAGGTGGCAGGCATCATTTCCAATTTGAGCTACACACTATTATCCACCGGTTTCTTCCCTAAACCCCTTTAATTCTTGATCATCACACTCTCTTACAACCCCTGCTTCACCCCAGTACCTTGCTTGATCGATTAAAGTGAGAGGAGAGGAAAAGAAAACCTAGTCTAATGCATACCGTGGCCATGCCGGCCACCTTTGGCATCTCCACCTCCAGCCCGCGTTTCAACTCTTGCCCTTGTCCTGGAGCATCTACACAGCACAAGGACACGAATGGTACAAGCCCCTGCAACGCCACGGCTCTACTTTGGCCAGAACGCGCGTGTCCAAACCGCGCCAGGACGTGCCAGTCGACGCGGTGAGCGCGCCCTGGACACGCCGGTCCGTCGAGCGCTCGAGCAGCCTACTCCTCGCCCTGCATCCCTACCGCCGCGTTGAGCAGCTACTCCCCGCCCTCTACACGCTAGACGAGCGCCCGTGCCTGCCCCTGCATCGTCGCCGTCGTCCTCGACCAAATGATACCGCGCGCCCAGTGACAGACTTTGCAAAAGCTCGAGCAATCCCGTCGCACTTTCTCTGCGCCAGCTAGCCGTTGAGCATCGCCAGGACGACGCCTACACGCTGCCGTCCTTGCCTTGCCCCTTCGAGCACCCCAAGCACCGCGCCATGGCCGTTCCTTCTCAGCACTCCGCGGCCAACCCTCGACACTATAAATAGGGGCGATCGGCTCCTCCCTTCTGCACCCAATCCACTCCCCTCGCCTCACTGAGTCTCCTCCACCCATCAATTTCACCAGACCCCGCCGGAGCTGCTCGAATCGCGAGCTCAAGACCGCCGGAGCCCGCGGAAGCTCTGCGTCGATTGGAGCCTCCCCGAGCGCCGCCGCTGCCCCAAGCTCTTCCTCATCTACTTCCACTTCTCCGCGCATACTGCCCGACCCCTGCACCGGCCTGGTACGCCCTCCGACCCCTAGGCTCGCCGCCAGGGAGCCCGCTGCTCGTCGGAGAAGACGACGTACACACGCCGTCGGATCCTAGTCTAATCCTACGGCCTAACGCGCGCGTACCGATTCGGCGTTTAAAGAGGCGCCGACAGGTGGCCCCCACCTTGTCAGCGCGGCCCGAGCGCACCAGATGCGTGTTGGGCTGCGAAGTGGGTTTTTAACCCGTTTCGGCCCAGTAACGCTTCCCGCCTAAGCCCAAGAATTCAAATTTGGTTTAATCTTATTCAAATTTGCTCTGCTGAAGGTTTAGTAAATTTTGAATAGTTTGAATTCTGCCAAACCAAATTTAGCAAACCTTATACCGTTGGAAAGCCCATGAATTTATCTATCCAATGCCACTGGCCCCATCTCCATTTTCTTTGTAGATTTAATTTGACAAAAAAGACAAGACAGGGACTTTTGAACATTCAAACTTTATTTAAAATTCAACCAGAATAGATTTTGAAGTAATTCCAATTCTAATAAATCACAAATGGTGTCCTCTAATTGATTATGCAATAACATAGCCCTGTTGTTTGTATGATCATGGACTAGATCAAATAAAATGGCTATGTAGTCATTTCTAGAGCATTTTAAAGTGGAATTCAAACTCAACCCTAATATGAGAGTTACCTCTCATTTAAATTTTGATCCTAAGTACTAATAACCAGGGGGAATGAATTAGGCTACTGAACCCTTGAGAATTATTACTTAGAGATTTAATTCATTTAAATGTTAAGTTTTAAAACTATGGGAAGTGTAGCACTTCAATTAAATTGTACTCACATATAATAGATATGAAATGTTGACTTTGGGGTCAACCTATATTTCATACCTTATTATTATATGAAGATATTAAATCTTAATGAGAGGTAATGAAAAGAAATGATTTTCCCTTAAAGACCTACATACCAAATTTAAGAAATAGGAATAATGAGAGGAAAGTAATTTCTTTCAAATGAAGACTAAGCAATTAATCCACCATGCCATGTTTGATTTATACTAGGACTAGTGTGTGAACCCTTTTTGAGTGTTTCTAGTTTAGTATGTGAGCTTGGTTTAGTATTTATACCTCGTATTCATATATAGACGCTAGTAACGAGGAATACCAAGAGGAGGAGGGCTACTCTCAGGAAGAAGAAGAGAACTTCGATAACTACCCAGCTCAAGGCAAGCTAACCCTTGCTAAACACAAGTGCTTAGCTCTACAAGAGCAAAGGCACCATCACACTTTACTTTTATGTATTACCTATCCCATGTTTTTACTTACTTTTACTTTTGCTTATTTATTTCAAAGTACCTTTTTATTTATGGTTCACTTGGTCTAGAGTAGACAAATACTTGGAATAGATTAGCACCACTCAAAGCTAGTTAGCACCCCTCATATAGTTGCTAGTGCTAATCAATTAAAATTGACTACTCTAGATGGGAACATGGTGAAGTGAAATGACTTTGAAAGAAAGTAAAGTGGAGGTGGATTTGAACAAGAGAAGATGGTGATTTTTGATAAAATAGATGATTGAGTTTGAATGCGATACCCTTCCAATTATACAAGTACCCCCACAATACCTGATTATGGGTAGGGCTTAACTAGAAACTTGTGTATTTTAGTATGGGTTCCCTCTAAACAAACATCATAGGGGTTACGCCGAGGCTGCCTCCGTTAAGTGTGGATTGATGTTGAAATGAGGTGAATGTACGGCCCAAGCCCTGTGCAGTTCCCGGGTTAACGGCGGTTTCCACCGGGAGGCCAAGCTCATGGGGAGAGGTGCTCATACTAGCATATATAAGTGAAAAGTTTCGATTGATGATCCGCGTACTGTGTTACGATGATTCGGGGTTATCCTCGACGGATGAAATCAAAAGTTGTGGCACAAGAGTACAACCTCTGCAGAGTGTTAAACCTATTCGAATAGCCGTGTCCACGGTTACGGACGATTGGAAAGGCCATATTATCTCCGTTATCCTTAAAATGTTTTGGTTCTAGAGATGAATGGTGGATTGAAAGGTGACATTATGGTGAACCATAATGAGTTGTGGGAATGACACTAATGTTCCCACTTGAGTTAGTCTAGCACATGATTTAGGCTTTACCAAAGATTTATGAAACTAAAACTTGGCTTTATGCAAATAAACCTAGAGCTTAGCACCCCCTTACACTTAATGAGTATTTATCTTAGAGTTAGTTTGCGAGTACTTTAAAAGTACTCATGGCTTTGCCCTGGCTATTCAAATGCCGGACTATGAAGGAGAGCACCAAGTATCGGGATGACGGACAACAGGACGTCTACGATAACTAGGATCGTCTGCTAACGTCAAGCGTTGCTCCGTGGAATAGATCGTCCACTACTACTTCGCTTCCGCTACTATTTGTGATGTTGAACAATATATTCGTGTAATATTGGATCATGTGATCTATGGTTGTAAGACAATATGTGTTGTAATAAATGATGACTCTATGCTACTTACTATTATGTCTCGCAAAAACATTATTCCTGGGATTGCGATGTACGGCATAATAGGCATCTGGACTTAAAAATCCGGGTGTTGACACGCGATGACACGGAGATGATTCCCGTAGTTCCCTTCCTTTGCAAGAAGGTACGTCTACGTTTGGAGGAGTGTGGTTGCTACGAAAGCCAAACCAACAGCCACGAAGGCTTCACTCAGATCCCCGGTGAGCAACGCCACGAAGGCCTAGCTCACTTCCACTAAGGGATTTCCTCGAGGCGGAAACCGGGCCTTTACAAAGTTTTTGGGGCACACATCCACAACCTAATTGGAGGCTCCCAAATCTGTTACAACACAACAATCAACAACAATATATCAACACAAATCAACTAGGGAACCAAATAGGAACACTAGCATGAGATCCCTCAAACAAGAGAGGGGGGAAATGAAGAACGCTTCGGTGAGGATGTAGATCGGTGTCTTCTCCTTCGAATCTCCAAAGATCAAGAGCTTTGGTTGGGGGAGGAAGGAGATCTTGCAAATCTTGTGTTCTTGAGGTGGCTCTAATGGTGATGAAGCTTGGCAGATTTTTCTTGCAATGATTGAGCAACTTGTCCCTTTGGAGGAGAAAGCTATTTATATGGGTGGAGCTTTCGGATCCGACCGTTGGGGACGAATTCCACTAACACCGGAAGTTCCGGCCAGGATGGCCGGAAGTTCCGCTTCCACCGGAAGTACCGCTCGCTCGGACCGGAACTTCAGCCCTTCATAAAAATCCTGCAAAGCAAAAGAACGGGCGGAACTTGGGCGGAACTTCCGGTGGCCGGAAGTTCCGGCCAAGTTCCGGCAAGTTCCGGAAATTGGCGAAAACCTTACCGGAACTTACAGAGCCAGTAAACTCGGAATTCCGGAACTTGCCCGGAAGTTGGGCGGAAGTTCCGCTGGCCGGAACTTCCGGCCAACTCCACCGGAACTTCCGCCCCGAAGAGAAAACCGAGCACGGATCGCGCTGAGAAGCTTCGCTGAAAAATGACGGCCGGAACTTCCGCCAGATTAGGCCGGAACTTCCGCCAGGTCCAGAAAACCTGCAGAACTTCAGAACAGCAAAACCAATACACCGATCCAATCATAATTTTTGATGGCTTGTACCTGTCTACATCAACACACATAAAAATATACATAGTGTTGACGTCAAACACACAAAACCCAAAGGGGCGGGAAATGTTCTTTCAATCTCCCCCTTTTTGGTGTTTGATGACAACACAAGTATTTGCAAGGAATAGACAATGTAAACAACAATGTGAGAGATATAGAGGAGCTCCCCCTAGATGTGAGCAATGGTACATAAGAAGCTCCCCCTATATCTTGCAACCGTCTTCTAAGGGTTAGCAATACAACATAGTGATAAGCATATGAATAATAAGATCATGCACACATAGATAACCAAGGAAGACTCACATACGGAGTTTACCATGCACAAATAAGGTTCCAAGCACATAGATAGAGTTTACAAACCAAATAGCTAAGACATAGTTCGACACAATAAAGATAACTAGAATCACAAGCAATAAAAACCAAAGCCAACACGAGCTTGTGACTCTCCCATGCAAATACCCACCGAAGAGCACCCTAACAAGGTCTCATTCTCCCCCTTTGGCACCAAAGCACCAAAAAGGAAAAAGAGAATCTACGCGTCCCAAGGGTCGGCGTTAGCCCAGCCGGGAGGAAGGTCCGATGTAGCGCCGGGGTAGGGAGGAGTGTGCGGAGGAGACTCGATCTCAAGACCATCTGGAGGGAGAGGCATGCCATGCTGAGAGACCCACTCTGCCTCCGGAGTGATGTTCTCCTCAGATCCGGGAGGAGATACTTCCACCTCAAGAGCCCTCATGATGCTCTTCTGACGGAGCCTTGACTTCTTGGCTTCAACATGCTGCTGATACTGACGATGGTTGACTGCAGAAGTGAGGCAAAAAATCTGTCTCAAGCGGCGTGCAAGCTTGGAAGCCCAACTTGGTGGCTTCTCATCCATGGGGTTAACCGCTTCAAGAGGAGAGTTGTGGCGCTTGGTCCTCAATGTCTTCACTTCATGGGCTGTGAGAGTGAGTGGAATGGATTGAACAAGTCTAGCATTGCAAGTCTCCATCCAAGTGTCCTCAATGAGCTTCATAATGTACGGAGCAAAGGCGGGAAGCTTCTTCTCATACATACATGCCCACATCTCATGATAGATGTAGTCCATCACATCAAGCTTCTCACCGGTGCCCTTCTTAGCAAACGAGTTTGCCATTAGATCCACTTCATAAAGATGTATCTCATCAAGGTTGCCACCCTTTGGTCCAATGGTTTCCCGGTAGACTCTAAGCATAATATCCCAAGTAGGGAGAAGATCCGCACTCTTGCCCGCTATACCCCAACCGGGGATGTAGAGGTTCTCCAAGACTTCCCTTGTTTGAGCCCATGAGCTATCATGGCACCTCCAACCATTTGCATTCACACCCGGGTAGCGAGGATATCCAAGGGCGGTTCCAAACTTTGCCAAGTTAGACTCAAGGAGCTTCTCATGAGTCATCCACCGAAATGTTCTTGCTTCATCTTGCTCAAAGTGGACGGTGGCATAGAATTGTTGAATCAACCCAACATCATAGTCCTTGTTGAGCTCCATAATGGGATAGAGCCCAAACTCTCCACACATGGCATAGGCTTCGTCAAAGTACTTGTTGGCGGCCATCTTCCCGGTGTCAATAGCATGTTGAGGAGCGACCCCCTTCTTGAAAGGTATGTAGATCTCATAGAATATCTCCGCTTGGGTCTTGTTGTGGAACCGCTTATCCCCAACCCTATTGCTCCGAGGGGTGAGGTAAGGGTTCATGTCACGGAGCTCCTTGTACTCATTGTACTGCATGCCCTTCACGGATATGTGCACGTTCCTCCCACGAACAGCCGGTGACTTGTGCCTCTGAGCAGCTTGCTGGCGAGCGGTGAGCTTGGATGGTCGGGTTTGCTCAAGCTCTTCCTCAACTTCATCAACATGATCCTTGCCTCTCTTCTTGGAACTACCTGATGACGGAATCAACATGATAGGAATGATGAAAGAGAACACATAAGCAAGGAGGCCAAACACCAGAGCATGCACAGGATATCGGGTAACAGCAGAAAAATTTGCCAGGCCGGAAGTTCCGGTGAGAACCGGCGGAAGTTCCGCCCCGGGCGGAAGTTCCGGCGTGAAGGGCCGGAACTTCCGGCTGTTCGAAAACAGCGGTAGTTTCTCACCAGATCTGAGGCAATGGCTAAGTGACCCGCATTACCACGACATCCTAAGCACGATCTAGTAGAGGAAAGGCATCTAGAGGATTTCTACCATAGCTTTGCCTAGAGTATGCCCTATATTTCATCTAGTGAGGTCTACCCACACATAGAGAGGGAGAGGGCACAAACCGGGGGGAGCCATGGAGGAGAAGAGGGAGAGGATGCCGATCCACGGAGACGATCCGGCGGGGAGCGCCGGAGGAGGGAGATCCGGCCGGAGGAGCAGCAGCCGTCACAAGGGAGGAGCACCACCAAATAGATCTTGGAAAGGGGAAAAGTGGGGAAGATTGAACTGCTCACCCGTTCGGCCCTTATATATAGTGGTCACTTAAGGCCGGAAGTTCTGCTCGTTGGAGCCGGAACTTCCGGTCTCTCAGAAACCACCCAGGCAGAACAGGAAAGGCTGAACAGGTGAAACAGATGCCGGCCGGAAGTACCGGTCGAAACGACCGGAACTTCCGGTCGAACAGGATATTGTGCCCACAAACAGGATTGTCAACACCCGGATTTTTAAAGTCCGGATGCCTATTATGTCATACATCGCAATCCCAGGAAATTGTTGTTGCGAGGCATAATAGTTAAGTATCACAGTCATCATTCATTACAAACCATAATGTCTTACAAATTGGAATCACATGATCCATATTACACAAATAGTTGATCTAAAGATCAACGAACAAACACAAGTTCATAGCGGAAGCGTAAGATACAAGGACTCTCTAGTCCACAGGCCAACGCTTGACGTTAGAAGCTCCTAGTTGTGGTAGACGTCCTGCTGATCGTCCTCCTCGTACTGCTGCTCGGCTTCATATTCTGGCCATTTGAATAGCCAGGGACAAAGCCGTGAGTACTTTAAGTACTCGCAATCTAACACTAAAGTAAGTACTAGCATTGACATAATGGTGTTCTAAGCTCTAAGTTTATTTGCATAAAGCCAATTTTATTTCATAAACACTTTTGTAAACAACTCCCCATGTGCTAACTAACTCAAGTGGGAACATTAGTGTCATTCCCACAACTCTGTTGTGATACCCAGTCAAAATCACCGTTCAAGTCCAAGTTCAAAAACACCAGTCACAAAGATATAAATTCTGATGACGGAAACCGAATGGCCTTTCCAATTGTCCATATCCGCGGACGCGGCTATTCGAATAGTTCTACACTCTGCAGAGGTCGCACACTTGTGCCACAACATTTGATTACATCCGTCAGGGATAAAACCCTGAATAATCGTAACTCAGTACGCGGATCATCAACCGTTAACCTTTCACTTACACACCCTAGTATAGGCACCTCTCCCCATGAGCTTGGCCTCCCGGTGAAAACCAACTGTTAACCCGGGAACTGCACAGGGCTTGGGCCGGACATTCACCTCATATTCACGTCATATCATATCATCTCTTTTGTGGTAGAGGCAGCTTTCGGCATAACCCCGATGACGCTTGTTTAGAGGGAACCCATACTAAGACACATAAATTTCCAGCTAAGCCCTACCCATAATCAGGTATTGTGGGGGTACTCAAAAATTGGAAGGGTATCGCATCCAACTCAATCATCAGCTTTTAGCCAAAGTCACCAAGTCAACTTCAGTGTCATATTCACCTTCAAAATCTTTCAATGGAAATGACTAATCATTCCACGGTTTTCACCATCATCATTTCATCAACACATGTTCCCAACTAGAGTAGTCATCTTAATTTTAGCACTAGCAACTATGTATGAGGGGTGCTAAGTATTTGCTTTGCTTCTAGGCTAAGTTTGATACTCTTGTACTCACTCCATACTAACCCGAGAAATTATAAATCAAAGGTACTTTGAGAAAACAAAGGTAAATAAAGCTTGTAAAGTAAAACTGGGAAAATAGGAACATAAGCATAAAGTAAATGGGGTAATGCCTTGCTCAGGGTGAGCTTTGCACTTTGCAAGAGTATTATCTTGCCTTGGTTGGAAAACTGGTCAAAGTGGTCTTCTTCTTCTTGGAAGTAGACCTCCTCCTCCTCCTGGTACTCCTCGGTACTAGCGTCTAAAATACGAATACGGGGTACACAATCATCACACCAAACTAATTTACTAAACTAGGCACAAGCATGGTTCACACACTTAAACTAGCATCACATATTACTAGTTGGTGGGTGGATGTGTTTTTCTTATTGGTTTAGGAAAAATAATTTCCTCTCATACTAAACTTGAATGTTACTTTGGACATTTCAGAGAAATAATTTCCTCTCATTCTCTTATTAAGATTTAAGTTCTCTTATGCATAATATGTGACCTAGGTTGACCCAAGTCAACCTCTTCACACTTATCATTTGGAGAAAAAGATTTAAATGAGGTGAGCACCTCATACCATTTAATTCTAGCATAACAAAGATTTAATATCACCAACAATTCCTATGGGACCTAAATAACCAGAGTCTCCACTTCATTTGGAATTGATGGTGACAAGATTTAAATGAGAGAAAACTCCCTCATAAGATTTCTTAATAGTTTTGGACAAAATCTTTGACTAGAAATAGCCATAAAGGCATTTAAAACCACTAAGCCATGATCATTCAAAGTAGGCATGGCATATTTTTGTAGAAACAATTAGTATAAGTGAAATGTGAATTATTGGAGGTGGAATTAACTGAAAAGCATTTATGGTTGATTTTTAAGAATTATTATAAGGCAGAAAAGTCCCTGCTTTGTTTATTTTGTCATTTTAATTCTACAAAAGATCTAGGGTTCTATCCAGTGGCATTGTGTAGATAATTTCCTAAGGTTTCCAAAAATATAAAGTTTGTAAAATTTGGCCAAGTAGATTTTTCACTATTGAATTTCAAAGTTTGCAACAGATTAAGATATTTTTCTAATTTCCAAAATTGAATTCAAACGGTGGGCTTGCGCGGGAAAAGAACTTGGGCTGCAGAGAGAAAAAGAGTTGGGCCGGCCCACTTCGCGTCCAGCGCGAGCAGGTCCGTCTCGACGGCGGGTCCCACGCGTCGGTGAGAGTTACTCACCGAACCGGTACGGGAGAGGAGGGACGTTGGATCGAGCGATGATCGAACGGCCAGGGGTTGTCGTCGTCGACGGCGAGAAGCAGAGGCGAGCACGGCGGAGGTAGGGGGTCGGAGAGGGCGTCGGAGCTCCGGCGAGCGTCTGGAGGGTGCGCCGCGACGTTGTCGATGACGGTGAAGCCGATGGAAGCAGCGGCGCGTCCTGGGGCGGCCTCCTTCTCCGGCGAGCTTCGGCTACGGTAAGCGGCGGCGAGCTAGCAATTGGGGTGAGGCGGTGGCTAATCGAGCATGGTGTGAGGTCGAGGAGAGGCTGTGAGGTGAGGGAAGGTGAGTGGAGTGCTCAAATTGAGAGGGCGGGGGCTCCTTTTATAGCGGCTCCGAGCCAGGGCGGGTGGTCACGGTGATGATGGCTCTGGCGCTCTCCTGTCGATCAACGGCGTGGGCGAGGGTACGGTATCGCGCAGGCGGACTCAGGGAGCGTCACGGTGCGCTCAGAACAGCGTTCGGTGGTCAAGCATAGTGAAGCGCGTCACGCGTCCGTGGGGTACTGTGGCGGACGTCGTCGTCCTCCTCGACGGCGACAGGGCACGGGGAGGCTCGTGGTGGTGTCTGGCGGTGTCCTGAGGCTGAGGCGAGTCGACGAGCAGGCGCTGATGGCCCGGGACAGGCTGAGGTGACGAGGCGATGCGCGCTCTGGCGCGCTCGTGGCGTTCGCCGTGCGCGTCCTGGAGCGTGTGTGTGCACGCCTGGGCGCGTCTGGCCACGTCGACGCCCGCGTGTGCATGCGTCGTGGTGACCCTGGGGAGGCACGGGCAGGTTCAGGGGAGTGCAGAGAGCGTCCAGGACATGGTGGTGCATCACTGAGGTGAGAGGGGAGAGAGAGGGCATGGGATGGCCATGCCATGCCACGGCATGGTCATGCCATTGTCATGGTGAGCAAGTGGAGGTGCTGGCAGGGCTTGGCACTGGTGCTAGGATGTGTGATGAAGCTCCAGAGCTGCAGAGAGGCCCAGGGTTGGACTTGGTCCAACCAAATTTTCAGCATGGGCAACATTCCACACCCTGCCTGCAAGGTGTTCGAGGTAATGCCCGCAAGAAAAATATTTTCGAATTTTGAAATTCTTTTTGGTGGGTTGCAAACAAATATTAAATGGAGCATTTTGTGGTGGTGGTGGTCAAAAAGGAATTGAGATGCAAAATCACATTTTGCATATGATCTTACATATGTGAGAAAGTTCCAACTTTGCTTGCTTCCCATTTGAAATTGGTGATGAATTTGGGGTGGTGGTTTTGGGCAAAGTTGAAGTGCTTGATGTTGTCTTGGATGAGGTGTAAAGAGTTGACAAAGTTTAGAAGTGGAAAGAAGAAAACCAGGGGCTCAAAGTGAGCATCAGACTAAAAATGGCACAAATGACCATATTGCATGTAACTTGGAAATTGAATGTGATTTTGGTTTGATTTGAGTTTCTTCACTTCCAATAGTGTTTAAAAGTGTTTAGTAACCATTTACAACCAATGGTGCAAGCCAAAGTGGTCTAGGTTAAGTATTTGCAAAAATGGCATAGGCCTTATGTGTGTGTGAAGTTGATTTTTAATATTTCTTTTCTATTTTCTTTTTATTTGACTTTGGATGATCAAGTGATCATTGCTAGGGTTTTAGAGTGAGAGAGAACACATAAGCAAGCATCATGGCAATTGCACACTCAAACTAATTTAATAAGGTGAGCTAATATGCATAGTCCTATATGATGAGAAAAAGTTTTTGTTGGCTCCAATTTTTGGATTCTTGAATTCTTTCTCTTGTTCATTTTATTGAAACTTGGGATGTTACAAACCCTTCCCCCTTACAAAAGATCTCGTCCCGAGATCTAGAGAAAACTAGGTACTAAAGAGATCTGGGTATTCCTTCTTCATATCTTCCTCGCGTTCCCAAGTTGCTTCTTCTTCGGTGTGGTTACTCCATTGTATCTTCAGGAACTTGATACTTCTGGTGCGGGTGGTCCTGAATGCTTCTTCAAGGATGCGAATAGGCACTTCGCGGTAGGTTAGGTCCTTGTTGATATCAATGGCTCTGTGGTCGATGTTCTTAAATACTTCGGTCTTCTCAGGCACTTCTAGGCACTTCCGAAGCAGTGAGATGTGAAACACATTGTGTACGGCGGACATCTCTTCCGGTAGTTCCAACTGATATGAGACTTCTCCTCGGCGATCCAGAATCTTGAATGGTCCGACATATCTGGGGGCGAGCTTTCCTTTGAGTTGGAATCTCTGCATTCCTTTGAGGGGTGAGACTTTGAGATACACAAAATCTCCGATCTCGAATGTCATCTCTCGGCGTCTCTTGTCGGCGTAGCTCTTTTGTCGGGACTGGGCGGTCTTGAGGTACTCGCGGATCTTGTGCACCTTCTCTTCGGCTTCGCGGAGAACATCGGGGCCGAAGACTTGACTATCTCCGACTTCCGACCAGTTCAGAGGGGTACGGCATTTCCTTCCGTACAGGGCTTCAAAGGGGGCCATCTGTAAGCTGGCTTGATAGCTATTATTGTAGGAGAATTCTGCATATGGTAAGTAGTCTTCCCATTTGGATCCGTACTCTAGCACACAGGCTCTCAACATATCTTCCAATATCTGGTTGACTCTCTCAGTCTGTCCGTCAGTCTGTGGGTGGTATGCTGTGCTGAAATTCAGACGGGTTCCCAGTCCTTCATGCACCTTCTGCCAAAATCTTGAGGTGAATTGTGATCCTCTATCTGACACAATTGACTTCGGTGTTCCATGCAGGCTGACTATTCTGGATATGTATAACTCTGCGAGCTTTGGGCCTTGGTAGGTGGTCTTGACAGGGATAAAATGTGCAACCTTGGTCAACCTATCGATGACTACCCAAATGGAGTCATTTCCTCTGCTAGATTTGGGCAATCCTGTGATAAAGTCCATACCGACAGAATCCCATTTCCACTCAGGAATCTGTAAGGGTTGCAACAGTCCTGCGGGTCGTTGATGTTCTGCTTTGACTCGCTGACAGATATCACACTTGGCGATGTAGCTTCCTATCTCTCGCTTCATTCTGTGCCACCAGAATTGTTCTTTCAGGTCTTGGTACATCTTGGTTCCTCCGGGGTGAATGGAATACAGGGTATCATGAGCTTCTTTCAGAATGACTTGTTTCAACTCTGAATCTGATGGTACACACAGGCGTTCGTTGTACCAAAGAACTCCTTCTTCATCTACGGTGAATCCTGGTGCCTTTCCTGCAGCTATCTGGTTCTTGATCCCGTCAATGCTGGCATTTCCTTTCTGGGCTTCCTTTATCTGGCTCATCAAAGTGGGTTGGAGCTCAATGCTGGCGAGGAATCCTTCGCTCACTAGCTCTAGTCTGAATTGTTCAAACTCTTGGTACAGGCTTGGTTGCTCTATTGCGATCATGGAGTTCAACTGACACGGCAGTCTGCTCAAGGCATCCGCTACCACATTGGCCTTGCCGGGGTGGTAGTGAATTTCCATGTCGTAATCCTTGATTAATTCTATCCATCTGCGCTGTCTCATGTTCAGCTCCTTCTGGGTGAAAATGTACTTCAGGCTCTTGTGATCTGAATATATTTCGCATCGATTACCCATGAGGTAATGACGCCAAACCTTCAGGGCTAACACAACGGCTGCTAACTCCAAGTCATGAGTTGGATAGTTCTGTTCATGTTGCTTCAGCTGCCTTGATAGGTAAGATATCACTTTGCCTTCTTGCATCAACACACATCCAAGACCAGTCTTGGATGCATCACAATAGACATCAAATGGCTTGGTGACATCGGGCATGATCAGTATTGGGGCTGTGGTTAATTTGAGCTTGAGTAGTTGAAAACTTTCTTCACATTTGTCATTCCAGTCAAATTTCCGGTCCTTCTTCAGCAGTTGAGTCATTGGTCTTGCGATGCTTGAAAATCCTTCAACGAATCGGCGGTAATATCCCGCCAATCCTAGAAATGCTCGGACTTCAGTCTGGGTGGTTGGGGCTTTCCATTCCTCAACAGTTTTGATTTTTGCGGGATCTACTGCAATTCCTCCTGCTGACAAGATGTGTCCCAGGAATCCTACTTCTTTCAGCCAAAACTCACATTTGCTGAACTTGGCGTACAACTGATGCTGCCTAAGGGTTTCTAGAACCACTTCCAAATGTTGCTCATGTTCTTCTTCTGATTTGGAGTAGATAATGATGTCGTCAATGAAGACCACGACAAACTTATCCAGGAATTCCATAAAGATCTTATTCATGAGATTCATGAAGTAAGCGGGGGCATTAGTCAGTCCAAAGGACATGACATTGTACTCATACAATCCATATCTGGTGGTAAAGGCAGTCTTTGGAATATCTGTTGCTCGGATCTTTAGTTGATGGTAACCTGTCCTCAGATCAATCTTTGAGAAAACTTGGGCACCGGCTAGCTGGTCAAACAGGTCTTCTATCTTTGGCAAGGGATATTTGTTCTTGATGGTGACATCGTTAAGCTTACGATAATCCGTAACCAAACGAGTGGCACCGTCCTTTTTATCCACAAACAAAACTGGTGATCTCCAAGGCGACGCATTTGGTCGAATCAGACCTTTGTACAGCATATCGTCCAGTTGCTTTTTCAGTTCCATCAGTTCTGCGGGGTTCATGCTGTAGGCTCTCTGGGCTATGGGTCCTGTTCCCGGGATTAACTCGATGATAAACTCGATATCCCGGTCCGGGGGCATACCGGGTAGATCATCCGGAAACACATCAGGGTATCGACAGACGACCCTGATTTGATCCAGAGTTGGTTTAGCTATACTTTGGTTGCAAGTAAATTTTCGGGGTAGTTTTTCAGACAAGTGTTCTATTATTATTCCGGTGCTACTTGTCATGGTGATGGCCTTCTTGGCGCAGTCTATCAATCCATGATGTTTCGCCATCCAGTCCATACCCAGGACTACTTCCAATCCTTTTGTTCCCAGAACAATCAAGTTTGCATAAAAGTCTATTTCATGGATTCTGATGGGTACATCTTTGCAAAATTTTCTAGCTTTAGTTGTTGATCCAGGTATTTGAACTACCATGACATGTTTCAAGCTGATTGGTTGAATCTTACTAGTGCACACAAAATCTTCTGTAACGAACGAATGCGATGCTCCGTAATCAAACAACACTCTTGCTGGTATTGATTTAACAGAGAACATACCCAGCACCACGTCGGGTGCTTCCTGGGCTTCCTCAGCATTCATGTGGTAGAGGCGACCTCCGCGGTTGTTCGGGTTGTTGGGGGCGAACTTCTTGCCGGTGGAGACACGGCGTTGCTGCTGAGCGGGTGGTGCGGGGTTGCCTGCGAGCTTGGCGAGCCTCTTGGGGCACTCATTGGAGTAATGCCCCACTACACCACATTCATAGCAAGTGATGGTGGTCTTGTCTTGCTTGTTCGCGACGGGGATTGCATTGCTCCCGGTCCTTGGTGCGGTGTTGGAGTTGTTGTTGCTGTTGTTGTGGTTGGGGGCTCTCGGCGGAGCGCGGTTGAAGTTGTTGTTGGTGTTGTTGTTGTAGTGGCCTCCTGGCCTGGGGTTTCCTCCACTCCGGTTCTGGTAAACCGGACGTGACATCTGTGCATTGGGCTTGTTGGTCCTGAAACCTCCTCCTGAGTTGGGGCGATACCTTGGGGCATTGCTAGGCCCACTCTGATTCATCATGCGGCGCTTGCGGTTCTCGCTGGCTTGGTGCAGTTTGCCTTCCATCTGGATGGCGGAGTCAACAAGGGCTTCGAGGTCGGCAAAGGGGATGTTGATCAACACGAGTCCGCATCTCATCATGCAGTCCGTTCGAGAACCTTTCCTTCCTCTTCTCAGTAGTGTCGGTCTCATCCGGGGCGTACCTTGACAGTGTGAGAAACTTGTCGCGATATTCCACCACGGACATCCGGCCTTGCTTCAGTTCACGGAATTCATCTCTCATCTTCTTTATCAGACCCGGGGGCACATGGTACTTGCTGAATTTGAGCTTGAAATCAGTCCAAGTCATGAACTGTCCCGCGTTCATGGCACGGGTGCTTGTCCACCAAGCTCTTGCTGGTCCTGCTAAGTAGTGTGTGGCAAACAGCACTTTCTCATTTTCTTCAACTCCGGCTACTTCTAGATTGTTCTCCATAGTTTGGAGCCAATCATCTGCATCAAGGGGTTCTTCAGTCTTGCTGAAAACTGGTGGGTTGGTATTCTGGAAGTTCTTGAGCTTGGATCCTGGATGATCATGGTGGCCTTGATTGTTGTTGACAAGCTGTTGAAGTGCTGCAATGTTGGCTTGCCTTTCAGCTCTTTCTGCTTCTCTATCTTCCAGCATAACTTGCAACATCTGCATCATAGCGTCTTGATTCGTGTTGCGAGTTGGAGGGGCCATCTGAGTATTGAGATAGATCATGAGATAAGAGGGAAATTTTCTATGGCTTGTTTTGTGTTTGAGTTCAAAAGCTTAAAACTTGAAGTCTTTTCATGATGACACAAACATACATTCATTCATAGCAAACAACACACATTACAAGCTAACACCCTAAGGGTTTTAAGAACCCTTCTTCTCCAAGCTACGATACATGGGGCGGGATACAACTCACACCTACGATAGTGCATAAGTGAACTACTCCTCATCCTCATCAACATCGATGGGGGTGTGGTCATCATCTTCATCGTCCAGGAAGTCGTAGTCCTCCCCCTCGGTGTTCTCATCCTCCTCAAAGTCGTTGTCGTCACTCAGGTAGTTGCTTCCTCCCTGAATGTCTTCTCCATCTTCCTCCATCTTCTTCATCTGCTCCTCCTGGGCCCTGACAGTGGCCTCGAGTGCGGCTATCTTCGCGCGGAGGCGAGTGATGGTGGCATCCCTCTTCGCCCGCTGCTGGCGGAGGGTCCTCGCGGTCGTTGGCGAGCATCTTGATGGCGTCTCCTTGCTCGATGATGCGGGCGTGAGTCTGGTTGGCGTACTCACGGGAGTGGTCGAGATCCTGCTGAGTGTGGTACAGCATGAAGTCGAGATGCTCCACATGGTGCTTCAGCTCCGGGTGGGATGACATGTCCATGGGCTCTCCAGCAGAGTTACGCCTCGCGAGGTGAGAAAAGCGAGGGTGCTTGAGTGCCTCCCCGCTCATCCCGCACAGGCGTGCGAGTCCCTCCTGAAGGGCGCGGGCAAGTCCGTCCAGCCAGTTGCTCTCCATGAAGGAGAAGAGGATCCTCTCAGAAGTGGGAGGCTCCATCTTGCCCCTCAAGTCAGCGGTGATGATCCACTGCAGCTCGCCTCCTGGCTGGTTCGCGATCTGGGCTCCGTGGAACTCCGGGTGCGGGCGACCAAGGTGGTCGGACAGGGCGTTGAGGTCGTGCTCGAAGATCAAGCTTCCCCCATTCCCAAGCTGGTAAAACTTCGTGTTCACGGGCTCCATCTGAAAGTGAAGTAAAGGATTAAGTTAGAGAAGTGAACAAGTGTGGCAAAATTTTAGTTATATTTCTAAGGAAGAGCATGACTTTTTGTTTTTCCAAAGAGCTCAAGGAGAAGACAAAGATTAAAATTTTCAGAAATACTTCATTCCTTTTTGAAACTCAATTTTTCAGAATGTCCATTTCTAACTAGGGTCTCCTAAGGTCAAACAATGGCTCTGATACCAACTTGTCAACACCCGGATTTTTAAAGTCCGGATGCCTATTATGTCATACATCGCAATCCCAGGAAATTGTTGTTGCGAGGCATAATAGTTAAGTATCACAGATCATCATTCATTACAAACCATAATGTCTTACAAATTGGAATCACATGATCCATATTACACAAATAGTTGATCTAAAGATCAACGAACAAACACAAGTTCATAGCGGAAGCGTAAGATACAAGGACTCTCTAGTCCACAGGCCAACGCTTGACGTTAGAAGCTCCTAGTTGTGGTAGACGTCCTGCTGATCGTCCTCCTCGTACTGCTGCTCGGCTTCATATTCTGGCCATTTGAATAGCCAGGGACAAAGCCGTGAGTACTTTAAGTACTCGCAATCTAACACTAAAGTAAGTACTAGCATTGACATAATGGTGTTCTAAGCTCTAAGTTTATTTGCATAAAGCCAATTTTATTTCATAAACACTTTTGTAAACAACTCCCCATGTGCTAACTAACTCAAGTGGGAACATTAGTGTCATTCCCACAACTCGTTGTGATACCCAGATCAAAATCACCGTTCAAGTCCAAGTTCAAAAACACCAGTCACAAAGATATAAATTCTGATGACGGAAACCGAATGGCCTTTCCAATTGTCCATATCCGCGGACGCGGCTATTCGAATAGTTCTACACTCTGCAGAGGTCGCACACTTGTGCCACAACATTTGATTACATCCGTCAGGGATAAAACCCCGAATAATCGTAACTCAGTACGCGGATCATCAACCGTTAACCTTTCACTTACACACCCTAGTATAGGCACCTCTCCCCATGAGCTTGGCCTCCCGGTGAAAACCAACTGTTAACCCGGGAACTGCACAGGGCTTGGGCCGGACATTCACCTCATATTCACGTCATATCATATCATCTCTTTTGTGGTAGAGGCAGCTTTCGGCATAACCCCGATGACGCTTGTTTAGAGGGAACCCATACTAAGACACATAAATTTCCAGCTAAGCCCTACCCATAATCAGGTATTGTGGGGGTACTCAAAAATTGGAAGGGTATCGCATCCAACTCAATCATCAGTTTTTAGCCAAAGTCACCAAGTCAACTTCAGTGTCATATTCACCTTCAAAATCTTTCAATGGAAATGACTAATCATTCCACGGTTTTCACCATCATCATTTCATCAACACATGTTCCCAACTAGAGTAGTCATCTTAATTTTAGCACTAGCAACTATGTATGAGGGGTGCTAAGTATTTGCTTTGCTTCTAGGCTAAGTTTGATACTCTTGTACTCACTCCATACTAACCCAGTAAATTATAAATCAAAGGTACTTTGAGAAAACAAAGGTAAATAAAGCTTGTAAAGTAAAACTGGGAAAATAGGAACATAAGCATAAAGTAAATGGGGTAATGCCTTGCTCAGGGTGAGCTTTGCACTTTGCAAGAGTATTATCTTGCCTTGGTTGGAAAACTGGTCAAAGTGGTCTTCTTCTTCTTGGAAGTAGACCTCCTCCTCCTCCTGGTACTCCTCGGTACTAGCGTCTAAAATACGAATACGGGGTACACAATCATCACACCAAACTAATTTACTAAACTAGGCACAAGCATGGTTCACACACTTAAACTAGCATCACATATTACTAGTTGGTGGGTGGATGTGTTTTTCTTATTGGTTTAGGAAAAATAATTTCCTCTCATACTAAACTTGAATGTTACTTTGGACATTTCAGAGAAATAATTTCCTCTCATTCTCTTATTAAGATTTAAGTTCTCTTATGCATAATATGTGACCTAGGTTGACCCAAGTCAACCTCTTCACACTTATCATTTGGAGAAAAAGATTTAAATGAGGTGAGCACCTCATACCATTTAATTCTAGCATAACAAAGATTTAATATCACCAACAATTCCTATGGGACCTAAATAACCAGAGTCTCCACTTCATTTGGAATTGATGGTGACAAGATTTAAATGAGAGAAAACTCCCTCATAAGATTTCTTAATAGTTTTGGACAAAATCTTTGACTAGAAATAGCCATAAAGGCATTTAAAACCACTAAGCCATGATCATTCAAAGTAGGCATGGCATATTTTTGTAGAAACAATTAGTATAAGTGAAATGTGAATTATTGGAGGTGGAATTAACCGAAAAGCATTTATGGTTGATTTTTAAGAATTATTATAAGGCAGAAAAGTCCCTGCTTTGTTTATTTTGTCATTTTAATTCTACAAAAGATCTAGGGTTCTATCCAGTGGCATTGTGTAGATAATTTCCTAAGGTTTCCAAAAATATAAAGTTTGTAAAATTTGGCCAAGTAGATTTGTCACTATTGAATTTCAAAGTTTGCAACAGATTAAGATATTTTTCTAATTTCCAAAATTGAATTCAAACGGTGGGCTTGCGCGGGAAAAGAACTTGGGCTGCAGAGAGAAAAAGAGTTGGGCCGGCCCACTTCGCGTCCAGCGCGAGCAGGCCGTCTGACGGCGGGTCCCACG
Source organism: Lolium rigidum (assembly GCF_022539505.1). NCBI lineage: Eukaryota > Viridiplantae > Streptophyta > Magnoliopsida > Poales > Poaceae > Lolium > Lolium rigidum. The sequence goes on along the minus strand of NC_061508.1, from coordinate 321,266,842 downwards.
CGTCAGTGAGAGTTACTCACCGAACCGGTACGGGAGAGGAGGGACATTGGATCAGGCGATGATCGAACGGCCAGGGGTTGTCGTCGTCGACGGCGAGAAGCAGAGGCGAGCACGGCGGAGGTAGGGGGTCGGAGAGGGCGTCGGAGCTCCGGCGAGCGGCCTGGAGGGTGCGCCGCGACGTTGTCGATGACGGTGAAGCCGATGGAAGCAGCGGCGCGTCTCGGGGCGGCCTCCTTCTCCGGCGAGCTTCGGCTACGGTAAGCGGCGGCGAGCTAGCAATTGGGGCGGGCGGTGGCTAATCGAGCATGGTGTGAGGTCGAGGAGAGGCTGTGAGGTGAGGGAAGGTGAGTGGAGTGCTCAAATTGAGAGGGCGGGGGCTCCTTTTATAGCGGCTCCGAGCCAGGGCGGGTGGTCACGGTGACGATGGCTCTGGCGCTCTCCCGTCGATCAACGGCGTGGGCGAGGGTACGGTATCACGCAGGCGGACTCAGGGAGCGTCACGGTGCGCTCAGAACAGCGTTCGGTGGTCAAGCATAGTGGAGCGCGTCACGCGTCCGTGGGGTACTGTGGCGGACGTCGTCGTCCTCCTCGACGGCGACAGGGCACGGGGAGGCTCGTGGTGGTGTCTGGCGGTGTCCTGAGGCTGAGGCGAGTCGACGAGCAGGCGCTGATGGCCAGGGACAGGCTGAGGTGACGAGGCGATGCGCGCTCTGGCGCACTCGTGGCGTTCGCCGTGCGCGTCCTGGAGCGTGTGTGTGCACGCCTGGGCGCGTCTGGCCACGTCGACGCCCGCGTGTGCATGCGTCGTGGTGACCCTGGGGAGGCACGGGCAGGTTCGGGGAGTGCGAGAGAGCGTCCGGGACATGGTGGTGCATCACCGAGGTGAGAGGGGAGAGAGAGGGCATGGGATGGCCATGCCATGCCACGGCATGGTCATGCCATTGTCATGGTGAGCAAGTGGAGGTGCTGGCAGGGCTTGGCACTGGTGCTAGGATGTGTGATGAAGCTCCAGAGCTGCAGAGAGGCCCAGGGTTGGACTTGGTCCAACCAAATTTTCAGCATGGGCAACATTCCACACCCTGCCTGCAAGGTGTTCGAGGTAATGCCCGCAAGAAAAATATTTTCGAATTTTGAAATTCTTTTTGGTGGGTTGCAAACAAATATTAAATGGAGCATTTTGGTGGTGGTGGTGGTCAAAAAGGAATTGAGATGCAAAATCACATTTTGCATATGATCTTACATATGTGAGAAAGTTCCAACTTTGCTTGCTTCCCATTTGAAATTGGTGATGAATTTGGGGTGGTGGTTTTGGGCAAAGTTGAAGTGCTTGATGTTGTCTTGGATTAGGTGTAAAGAGTTGACAAAGTTTAGAAGTGGAAAGAAGAAAACCAGGGGCTCAAAGTGAGCATCAGACTAAAAATGGCACAAATGACCATATTGCATGTAACTTGGAAATTGAATGTGATTTTGGTTTGATTTGAGTTTCTTCACTTCCAATAGTGTTTAAAAGTGTTTAGTAACCATTTACAACCAATGGTGCAAGCCAAAGTGGTCTAGGTTAAGTATTTGCAAAAATGGCATAGGCCTTATGTGTGTGTGAAGTTGATTTTTAATATTTCTTTTCTATTTTCTTTTTATTTGACTTTGGATGATCAAGTGATCATTGCTAGGGTTTTAGAGTGAGAGAGAACACATAAGCAAGCATCATGGCAATTGCACACTCAAACTAATTTAATAAGGTGAGCTAATATGCATAGTCCTATATGGTGAGAAAAAGTTTTTGTTGGCTCCAATTTTTGGATTCTTGAATTCTTTCTCTTGTTCATTTTATTGAAACTTGGGATGTTACAAGGATTTTGGCACGAACGGGATGCACTAGGAGAAGGTGAAGGATATGTCTTAGATGAGATAGGCTTAGGACAGATACGCCAAACTGTGAGATGGTACATGATCACTCATTTTTGCAAATAAATCAAATGAAGGCCAAAAATGAGTGATTTCCCATAAACAAGGAGATGTCAAAAAGATCCAATGAAAATCCAAACAACTCCAACTCTTCACGAAGAAGAGTGTGGTGGCCTAGGCCACCATATATGAGTGTTATGGTATGGCACCGCGAAGATATATCTAGGGTCCAAACCAATACTCATCATTTAAGCTCACATATCAACATATGATATAACGAGAATGAAATCATTAATGTTGGCATTATGGGGGGAGGGATAGCTCAATAATTTAAACCGCACTCCCCTATTTCCATGCCCACATCTAAACCAAATAAAGTTTTGAGACGAAGGTGTGTTTGCAAGATAGTCAAGCTATACTCCTTGAATCGATGATATTTAGCTCATTCCTCAAATAAGTGAACCTTGCTTCATCAAGAGGCTTCGTGAATATATCGGCAAGTTGATCTTTGGTAGGAACATAGATAAGCTCAATATCACCACGGGCAACATGATCCCTAATGAAATGATTCCGGATCTCAATATGCTTCGTTCTTGAATGTTGCACCGGATTATAGGCAATCTTGATAGCACTTTCATTGTCACATAATAGAGGCACTTTGTCACAAATGACACCGTATTCCTTTAAAGTTTGCCTCATCCATAACAATTGAGTGCATCCACTTGCGGCGGCAACATATTCGGCTTCGGCGGTGGAGAGAGATATGCAATTTTGCTTCTTAGATGACCAACACACCAAGGACCTACCAAGAAATTGGCAAGCCCCCGAGGTTGATTTCCTATCATCCTTGTCTCCCGCCCAATCCGCATCGGTGTACCCATTGAGAATAAAACTTGAGCCTTTGGGGTACCAAATACCATATCTTGGGGTATCAACCAAATATCGAAAGATTCTCTTGAGAGCTATCATGTGGCTCTCCTTAGGAGAAGCTTGATACCTTGCACACACACCAACACTCAACACTATGTCCGGTCTAGATGCACAAAGGTAAAGCAAGGATCCAATCATGGAGCGATATACCTTTTGATCCACCTCTTTACCATTGGGATCAAGTGCAAGATGACATTTGGTAACCATAGGAGTGGCAACACCCTTCATCTCGGTCATCTTGAACCTCTTGAGCATGTCTTGGAGATATTTTGCTTGATTGATGAAGGTTCCTTCTCTCAATTGCTTGATCTCAAAACCAAGGAAGAACTTCATCTCTCCCATCATAGACATCTCAAACCTATCGGTCATAAGCTTTGAGAATTCATCATTGAAAGCTTTGTTAGTAGAGCCAAATATAATATCATCAACATATAATTGGCAAACGAAAAGCTCCCCATTGACTCTCTTAGTAAAAAGAGTGGGGTCGATTAGCCCAACATCAAACCCACGGTCTACCAACAATTCCTTAAGGTGCTCATACCAAGCTCTAGGAGCTTGTTTGAGACCATAAAGTGCTTTATCAAGCTTGTAGACATGGTTAGGAAAGTTGAGATCCTCGAACCCCGGGGTTGCTTAACATACACCTCTTCATGCAAAGGACCATTAAGAAAAGCACTTTTCACATCCATTTGTTGTAGCTTAAAGTTATGATGCGATGCATAAGCAAGAAGGATACGGATGGACTCAAGACGAGCCACGGGAGCATAGGTCTCTCCAAAGTCAATCCCTTCAACTTGAGAGAAACCTTGAGCCACCAATCTTGCCTTGTTCCTCACAATATTTCCAAACTCATCTTGCTTGTTCTTGAATATCCATTTAGTGCCTATAACATTGCGGCACTCCTTTGGCTTCTCTACTAAGGTCCACACTTTGTTGCGCTTGAAGTTGTTGAGTTCCTCATGCATGGCTTCAACCCAATCCGAATCTTCAAGGGCTTCAAACACTTTCTTGGGTTCCACTACGGAGATATAGGCATGATGATTGCTAAAGTTAGCCAATTGCCTTCTTGTGGAGACTTTTGCTCGAACATCACCGAGGACCTTATCATGAGTGTGTCCACGAATTTCAAGGGTCCTATCTCTTCTTGCCAAACGACGGGCCTCGATCTCCTCCTTGGTTCTTCTTGGCCTTGGAGGTGTCACTTGATCAACTTGATCATTTGGGTCCCCGTCTTGACCTTCAATTTGAGCTTCCTCAATTACTTGAGGTTGCTCATCCTCATGTGCTTGATCTTGGACATTATCCGGTTAGAGTAGAATGTTGAAAGGATATTCATCGGATCCATCATGAATCCGTGGTTGATCTTGTCCTTGATCTTGTCCTTGATCTTGCACACAAGGGGGAGGGTTTTGTTCTTGTTCTTGGGTTGGTGCATCATTTGCTTCACTTGATGGAGTTTGTTGATGTTGAGAAGATGAGGGCTCCACCGTGGTAGAGCATAGTCCTTCCCGAGACGCCACACCATGTCCCTCAATGGGGCGGAAAAATCCCACACCCATTCTTACTATGGCATCTTGAGGTATTTCATCACCTGCACAAACATCAACTTGCCCCACTTGGGAGCCATCATTTTCTTCGAACTTCACACTACAAGATTCAATGATAATCCCGGAGGATACATCAAAGATTCTATAAGTGTGAGATTCGGCACCGTAACCAACAAATATACCGTCCAAAGCTTTAGGAGCAAATTTAGACAAACGAACCCCTTTGATTTTGTAGAAACACTTACACCCGAACACCTTGAAGTATGAGATATTAGGCTTGTTCCCGGTGAGTATTTCATATGGAGTCTTGTTCAAGCCCTTGCGGAGATATAGCCGGTTGGAGGAGTGACAAGCGGTGGAGATGGCTTCGGCCCAAAAGTTATAGCGGGATTTATACTCCGCCATCATAGACCTCTCCATATCCATAAGAGTCCGGTTCTTCCTCTCCGCAACACCATTTTGTTGAGGAGTGTAAGCAGCGGAATATTGATGACGAATCCCCTCATCACTAAGAAAATCATTGAGTGTGTAGTTCTTGAACTCGGAGCCGTTGTCACTTCTTATTGCCATAATGAGGAGGTTGTGTTGGCGTTGCACCTCGGTAGCAAAATCAATGAATACTTGTTGAGTCTCATCTTTCGTCTTGAGAAAGTAAACCCAAGTGTATCTTGAGTAGTCATCGACAATCACCAAGCAATGTTTCTTCGCACCAAGACTTGCATGAGTAACGAGACCAAAGAGATCCACATGAAGGAGCTCCAAGATCCTCTTGGAAGAGATGATGGTCTTGCTTGGATGCGGAGAGTCATGCATTTTTCCTTCAACACAAGCCCTACAAACACGATCTTTGGCAAAAGACACATTTTCCATTAGTCCCACAATATGGTTCCCCTTGTGAAGACTTTGCAAAGTTCTCATGTTGAAATGGGCAAGGCGGCGATGCCACAACCAACCCACGTCCGCCTTTCCGAATAGGCACATCGCACTTGACGTGGTGGTCCCCGAAAAGTCCACCACATACAAGTTGTGTTCGCGATACCCAACGAATGCGACTTTTAGAGTCTTGCTCCACAAGAGGACCACAATATCATTATCAATAAAGACGGCGAAACCCATCTTGCCAAGGGCGGAAACGGAAAGCAAATTGTGACCAAGGGTTTTGACAAGCATGACATCCACAAGAGTAATGTTGTGTGCAACCACAACCTTGCCAAAACCCAATACCTCGGATGTAGAATTATCGCCAAAGGAGACGGTGATATCATTTATGTTAGGCCTCAACTCCTTGACGAGGTTCTTGCCGCCGGTCATATGACTTGTACATCCACTATCAAGTACCCATTTTGAACCTCCGGCGGCATAGTCCTACATGAGATCAATTCTTGGATTTAGGTACCCATTTTTCAATGGGTCCTCTTTTGTTAGCAACAAGGGTCTTTGGGACCCAAATAGACCAAGCAACATAACCATCATATGGACCAACATACTTAGCATAAACATCACCATAATAATCTTTAAAGAGAACATAGTGAGGATTATCTATTCCCGCACCATCATCATTAATGGTGTTGCCCTTTCGGGGTTCACCATTAGCTTTCTCATGTGCGGGCTTGGTCTTTTTCTTGTTTGCCTTTTTAGCCTTGGAATTAAAACCAAGTCCCTCCTTCCCATTGTTTGATCTTTGCTTACTCAAAAGATCATCCAAAGAAAGTTTACTTTGGGGAGAGGAGGTCCTAGCAAGTCCATCTTTCAACCTAGCATTTTCCTCAATAACATTTGCATGATCACATGAAGGAGTAGAGGAGCTAGGCACATCATAAGAGGCAAGCCTAATTTGAAGTTGCTCATAAGACTTGGATAAGAGAGTGAATTCACTCTTCAAAGCTTTGTGAGCTTTGTCTAGTTCATCTAGATCTTTCACAAGTTTCTCATGATCAACCTCAAATTTGGCCTTTTCCTTTTTAAGCACTTTAGACTTAGCCCTAGCAAGATCTCTAGCTTTAGTGAGCTTGTTAATTTTATCTTGAGGCTCTTCAAGAGTTTCTAGCCTCTCCTCAAGAGAAGCTATAGTTTCTTGACTTTCCTCAAGAGCATTTTTAAGAGCATGGATTTCAAGAGAGTCTTCTCTCTCTATTTGACCCTTTTTCTCAAGCATATCACTTTGTTGAGCTATACGAACCATGAGGCTAGAAACATGCTTCTTAGTGTTACCTTGTAGGTTAAGAATGAAATCATCAAAATCTAGCATTTCTTGTTTCACTTTTAGACTAGCATCATCAACCCCTAGATCACTAGATAAGTTAGGCATAGAGGGGTTAGGGGATGATACCTCGGAGGATTTAGCCATAAGGCAACTTTCTTCCTCCACATGAATGACCTCATTGGGGGATTCACTTGGTGATGAAGAGTTGGTGGAGAGGGAGGCAAGAGCGACCAATCCATTAGAGGTTGCATCTTCTTCATCATCAACATCATCATCTCCGGAGGTATACTCTTCTTGAGTTGATAGCACAATAGGTGTGTCCAAGGAGGACCTTGCCATGAAGCAATGTGCATTCTTAATTTGAGGGTTCTCATTGGGAGATTCAAAGAGAGATGATGAGGGTGTGTTGGTGGTGACGATGGTGGCTAATTCCTTTGAGCTTTCTTCATCTTCATCGCCACTAGAACTTTCAACTTCATCGGTAGAATATTCTTCCCTTGTTACTAGCACAACTCTTGAGGGCCTCTTGCCCTTCTTGGTCTTGTTGTTGTAGAACTTCTTGTTGAGGGGCTTTGAATATTTGCCCTTTGAGTCTTTGCTCTTGTCCTTGGGAATGAGCCTCCCATTATGAAGCTCTCTATTCTCATAGGGGCATTCGGCAATGAAGTGGCGCTTGTCATCACAATTGTAGCATGATCTTGTCTTTGGACCAAAGCTAGTGAACCCATTTTTGTTGTTCCTCTTGATGTTGTCTTCCTTGGCCTTGGAGGGATCAACCCAAAAGGATTTTGCATGGAAGGCCATGTGATCATGGTAGTGGCATTGCAAATCTTCCGGATAGGTCATACTCCAAGATGCTCTATAAGATTCTTGAGGAATCACTTCTTCAACGGAGTTGACCACCAAGGCAAGGTTGGAACCTTTTGCCATCCCAATAGCACGATTGCGAGAATCATGAGAGGTTTCCTCAAGCACCTTCAGAGCTTGCAACTCGTGCACAACTTGTTGAGAGGTGAGATAGGAATAGCATTCCCTTCCCACAAGAGTCTTGACATCAATGGGTACAAATGGCATCATGCATTCAATGTACTTCTCCTTGATCCAAGAATCATTGATGTGGGTGGCACCAGCAAGCCGGAAGGCATCGGCAACGGTGAGAAGTCTTCCATACATATCTTCATGATCTTCATCCGGTAGCCTCATGAACCCTTCGGCTTTATTCTTGAGAGCATTATACTTGTTCCTCCTTGTGCTCTCACTTCCAATGCAACTCGAGGTCAAACCATCCCAAGCTTCCTTGGCGGTGGTGTAGTTCCGGACACGATGCAATTCCTTTGTCCCCACACTAGTTTGAATCATGTACAAGGCGGTGACGTTGAGTTGACTATCAACCGCTTCTCTTCTAGTCAACTTGTCGGGGTTGTATGGCTTGAAGCCCTCCATGATGATTCTCCATAATTCATTGGAGGCACTACAAACATGAGAGCGGAACTCAAATCGCCAAGTATCGAAATTTTCAATAGAAAACTTAGGTGGGTCGCCCGAATGTTCAAATGGGGATGGGGAACCGGTATATCGGGTGATTGGAAAGGTGGAGGTACTCGATTGTAGCTCTCACTTTCACTAGTTCCCTTGGGAGATGCAATGGGGGATTTGATAGTGTTTAAGTTATCACCTTCCACGGGTTTGGTAGATGAGGGTAAGTCCGAAGCCTCTCCCTCATGTAACACACCCGTGTCTTTTACCTCTACACTAGGAGCCTTGGGAAGGGCCGGAGCCAAAAGCTCGGCAATCATCTTTTTCATGCTTTCTATTTGGGCTTCCACGGAGGACTTCAACGAATTGAAGTCTTCCACGGAGACCATCTTGGCGGCCCCTTCCGAGGACTCCTCGTCCGGCACACTCTTAGGCGGTTAAGCCCGAAATAAGAGCCGAGGCTGCGATACCAATTGAAAGGATCGTATGCCGCACCTAGAGGGGGGTGAATAGGTGCTAACCAATTTTTAGTTCTTTTTCAATTTAGGCTTGACACAAAAGGTAAATTCTCTAGATATGCAACTAAGTGAATTTACCTATATGACAAGGATAACAACTAAGCAAGATATAGAGATGGAATAGGATAGAGGTAACCGAGAGTGGAGCACGCGATGACACGGAGATGATTCCCGTAGTTCCCTTCCTTTGCAAGAAGGTACGTCTACGTTTGGAGGAGTGTGGTTGCTACGAAAGCCAAACCAACAGCCACGAAGGCTTCACTCAGATCTCCGGTGAGCAACGCCACGAAGGCCTAGCTCACTTCCACTAAGGGATTTCCTCGAGGCGGAAACCGGGCCTTTACAAAGTTCTTGGGGCACACATCCACAACCTAATTGGAGGCTCCCAAATCTGTTACAACACAACAATCAACAACAATATATCAACACAAATCAACTAGGGAACCAAATAGGAACACTAGCATGAGATCCCTCAAACAAGAGAGGGGGGAAATGAAGAACGCTTCGGTGAGGATGTAGATCGGTGTCTTCTCCTTCGAATCTCCAAAGATCAAGAGCTTTGGTTGGGGGAGGAAGGAGATCTTGCAAATCTTGTGTTCTTGAGGTGGCTCTAATGGTGATGAAGCTTGGCAGATTTTTCTTGCAATGATTGAGCAACTTGTCCCTTTGGAGGAGAAAGCTATTTATATGGGTGGAGCTTTCAGATCTGACCGTTGGGGACGAATTCCACTAACACCGGAAGTTCCGGCCAGGATGGCCGGAAGTTCCGGCTTCCACCGGAAGTACCGCTCGCTCGGACCGGAACTTCCGCCCTTCATAAAAATCCTGCAAAGCAAAAGAACGGGCGGAACTTGGGCGGAACTTCCGGTGGCCGGAAGTTCCGGCCAAGTTCCGGGCAAGTTCCGGAAATTGGCGAAAACCTTACTGGAACTTACAGAGCCGTAAACTCGGAATTCCGGAACTTGCCCGGAAGTTGGGCGGAAGTTCCGCTGGCCGGAACTTCCGGCCAACTCCACCGGAACTTCCGCCCCTGAAGAGAAAACTGAGCACAGACTGCGCTGAGAAGCTTCTGCTGAAAAATGACAGGCCGGAACTTCCGCCAGATTAGGCCGGAACTTCCGCCAGGTCCAGAAAACCTGCAGAACTTCAGAACAGCAAAACCAATACACCGATCCAATCATAATTTTTGATGGCTTGTACCTGTCTACATCAACACACATAAAAATATACATAGTGTTGACGTCAACACACAAAACCCAAAAGGGCGGGAAATGTTCTTTCAGACGTGGAGGAAGCTCTTTCCAGGGCCATGCTGGCGGTGATCGTCGGCAACCGGAGGGCGGTGACCACAGAGGAGGTCGCGCAGGGGTTGGAGGAAGTCCACGGCTTGCCGCCGGGGTCGTTCTTCGTGCATTGCCACCGGCCGGAGGACTTCCTCATCTTCTTTGCTGCGAGGGAAGACCGTGACCGCGTGCTCAGGGACGAGGTGCTGGCCTCACCGCTCTTTCGGCTGCTCCTCCGTCCCTGGTCGCGACGGACGCAGGCCGCCTCCGGTGGCCTCTGCGTCCACGCTGAGTTGGAGATTGAAGGCGTGCCGGCGAACGTCTGGAACTTGTCCACGGCGGAGGCGGTGCTGGCGCCGTCAGCTTGGGTGGAAAGGCTGCACCCTCTCACGAGGAGTCGCGCCGACATGGGCGTGTTCCGTCTCTCGGCGTGGTGCCTCGATCCGGCGTCGATCGCGCGGGAGGTGGACCTCCATATCGTGGTGGTGCCGGCGCTTGCGGTGGTGCCGCCGCACGTCAACACGCTGGCGTACCCGTTGCTGGTCCATGTCGTTCGTACGACTGACTACAGACGGCCGACGCCTCGGGCGGGTGGCGCTGATGATTGGAGCGGGGATGGCAGTGGTGGCGCGGCGGCCTGGCCGGCGAGACGCCACTACCCATACACTCCGGGAACACCGGACACCCTCCCGGGCTCCGGTGGCGCCAGCACGGCTGGTGGCGGCTCGGCTCCGTCAGGTAGCGCCAGAGGTGGGCCAGGAGGACGGACGCTTGCGTCCGGGGTGACAGTGGCTGCCCCCACCATTGACGGGCCACGACAAGGCGGAAAGAGAAAGGGTAGGAGAGGTGGGCGCCAGGCCAGAGAAAGAAGGCTCCGGAGGCAGGCTGCTGTCGCTAGCGCCGACAATCCGCCCTCGGCAACGGCTACTGGCGCAGAGCGCCCAGCTGTGTTGCCGTTGCAGTTGGTCAACAATGGAGGCCAGGCTGCGGTGACGTCGCAAGGTGAAGAGGAGAGGGGTGTTGTCGCGGCACGCGAGGAAGTGGAGGATGATGCGGTGACCATGCTGGCTGAGCGCGCTGGGGAGGTCAGGGTGGGCACCGTTGTGGTCCTCCCGTCTCCAGGCAGTGCGCCGCCGCCACCAAGCACTTCGTGCTCGCTCCCTTCTGTCGTCGAGTTGCTGCCTGGAGTGGATCCCGCGCTGCCTCCCTTGGCCGTGACAGTTGGGCCTCTAGATGCGCTAGCGGGCCCCTTCATCCCTGGGCCACTGCTGGGCCTTGATGCGTTCCGTCCGGGTCTGGCCCAAGTGGATCGACAGAGGCCTCTGGAGACCCTCGACGAGTTGGGCCCCACGCTGCTTCTGGAGGACGCATCTGGGCTCGTGGTGGAGCCAGCTTTACTCCCCGAGGTTGTTTCTGCGGCCTCTGGTGCGGATGAAGAAGAGGTGGATGAAGAAATTCTGGCTGACACTCCCCCACCATCACTTCCTGAGGTTGTCTCTGCGGCCTCTAGCGCGGATGAAGAAGACGTGGACGAAGAGATTCGGGCGGACACTCCCCCCGTGCTCGACAGTCCAGACACGGAGGAGCCTCTTTCGCTGGCAAGGGGTGCCTTGCCGGTGAGCAGGTTCGCTACACCACCTCTGGTGTTCCACCGTGCTCGGCCGGCAATCCCTACGAGACCACAGGTTGCCCCGGCGAGGCCACGTACCCTTGGGGAGTTCCTGGCAGCGGCGAAATCGCGCTCGGACGCCCTGATGCAGACCCCAGCGGTTCGACGGAGACTGTTGGCGCTGAACTTCCAACCACGACGTAGCTCGAGGATCGCGAGACAACCAGGTGGCATGAACATGGAGATGAATGCGGTCAGAAACTTGATGCGCAAGCTGGGACTAATCACTGGGGATGAGGCGCCGTCGGAGGCTGCCACGGAAGCCTACCACGGGATGTTCGAGCTTCCGATGACAGATGACATGATCGAAGCGATAGCAGAGCTGTACGGGTGGACGCTGGATACGATCAGAGGGTGCTCCCCTCCGCTCCTGGGGGTGTCGGGTGGTCGCCTCATCGCGGCTTGACCCCGAGGTGTCTTACGGGTGTTGCAGTAGTTCCTATGTCGTACGAACCGAAGCTGATTATATGCAATGTGCGAGGTCTGAATGACCGCGCACGGCGCACGGGTGTTAGGAGTGTAGTAGGCACCACGGGTGCATCGATTGTATGCCTTCAGGAGACTAAGCTAGCGGCTGTAACCCTTGCTATCGTAATGGAAACACTGGGAGTAGATTTTGATGCTTACATCTGTTTGCCTGCGGATGATACGCGGGGTGGGGTGATCATGGCCTGGAAGAGCAGGTTGGTGCAGCTTGACAGCGCACATGTGGACGTTAATAGTGTCACGGCCAAGGTGAGCCCCTTGGGTGGGGTGGCGCCATGGTGGCGGTTGACATGCGTGTATGGCCCGCAGGATGAGGCTGACAAGATCGCCTTTCTGGCCGAGCTTCGTGCCATTCGTGCGGCCCACCCTGGGCCATGGGCCCTGTGTGGGGACTTTAACATGATCTACCGTGACGAGGATAAGAACAATGGTAACCTGAATCGGAGGATGATGGGACGGTTTCGGCGCTTCTGAATGACTGCGAGCTCAAGGAGATCTACCTCCATGGGCGACGCTACACGTGGTCGAACGAGCGACAAACCCCCACCCTCGTCAGGCTCGACGGGGTGTTTGTCACGACGGCATGGGAGGAGCTTCACGGCGAGTTGCTCCTTGCGCTGTCTTGCGACGGTTGTGGCGGACCACTGCCCCCTCCTCCTCGACTGCACCACTCAGTCCACGGGGCGTAAGCGTTTCCAATTTGAACGCTTCTGGCTGAAACTAGATGGGTTCAGTGAGGTGGTGCAATCCGCGTGGGAGGTGATTGATGGGGACCCGGACCCCTTTCGTCGGCTCACCGCTAAGCTCAAGCGTACGGCGCGCAGCCTCATGAGTTGGAGCGACAAGAAGATTGGGTGTGTTAAACTGCGGCGATGACGAGCGCGGGAAGTGGTGCTGAGGCTGGACGTGGCCATGGAATCACGACCGTTATCGCCTGACGAGCGTCGACTCCGGGCCCGCCTGAAGCAAGCCTACTTGGGGCTCACCTCCCTCGAGCGCACGATGGCCAGACAGCGGGCCAAGATAGCTTGGCTGAGGGAAGGGGATGCTAATACAGCCTTCTTCCACCAAAACGCATCATACCGCCGGCAGAAGAACGTCATTCACAATCTCCAGGTTGAGGGCGCGGTCGTCTCTGACCACGAGACCATGGCCGAAGCCTCCTTCACACACTTTGAGGGGCTTCTTGGCACTACGGTGGATCGGCAGTACTCGCTGGACCTGGACTTCCTGGGCACACACTCAGAGGACCTGTCCGAGCTAGAAGTTGCGTTCACCGAGGGTGAGATCTGAGAAGTGGTCCGCCGCTTGCCTCACGGCAAGGCGCCAGGACCAGATGGCTTTACGGCTGAGTTCCTCCAGAGCTGTTGGGGAACGGTGAAGGCGGACTTCATGGCCGCATTTGATAAGTTGTTTACGATGTGCGGGCGCGGGTTCCAGGGTCTGAACCAGGTCCTCCTAATCCTGCTGCCCAAGCGCCCGGATGCGGCTGCTTTGGGTGACTACCGGCCAATTAGCCTGATCCACATCTTCGCCAAACTGGTGGCGAAGACGTTGGCTTCTCGCCTGGCCCCTCGGATGGAGTCGCTGGTGGATCGCAACCAATGCGCGTTCATTCGCAAACGGTGCATTCACGACAACTTTATGTTGGTTCAGCAGACGGCTAGATTCCTGCATAGGATGAAGGAGCCACGGGTGATGCTCAAGCTTGACATAGCCCGGGCCTTTGACTCCGTCTCTTGGGGGTTCCTGGTGGAGGTCCTCCGCAAGATGGGGTTTGGGCCAAGGTTTTGCGAGCTGGTGGCCATCCTCCTGTCCACGGCTAGTACAAGGGTGATGCTCAATGGCGAGCCAGGCCCCCCCATTTGGCATAGGAGGGGCTTGAGACAGGGGGATCCACTGTCGCCGTCGTTGTTCGTGCTGATCATGAACACGCTCAACCGAGCTCTGACTAGGGCGATCGAGTTGGGGATCCTACGCCGCCTGGCGCGGCGGGAGTTGGCCACGACGGTTTCGCTTTACGCGGATGATGTTGTCATCTTCTGCCATCCAGATGAGACAGAGCTGCGCGCTATCCGCGGCATCCTTGAGCTCTTTGGACATGCGTCGGGTTTGCATACCAACTTCGCCAAGTGTTCGGTCTCGGTGATTGCCTGCACGGAGGAGGTGGCCACTGCCGCGGCAGGGGTGATGGAGTGCCAGTTGGCACCCTTCCCCGTCAAGTACCTCGGCATTCCACTCTCCATCCGCCGGCTACCAGGTGAGGCTTTCCAGCCTGTGGTGGACCGACTAGCTGACAAATTGCCTACCTGGAAAGCATCTATGATGCCCAGGGCAGGGCGCTTGGCGCTAGTTAGGTCGGTGCTAGCAGCCATTCCGTTGCATCAACTCATGGTGCTAAGCTTCTACAAGAAGGCGCTGAAGTAGGTCGACAAGATCCTGCGAAGCTTCCTTTGGGCCGGCAGGGCAGAGGCCAATGGTGGCCATTGCCATGTCAACTGGTCGAGGGTGTGCCGCCCGCTGCGGTTTGGGGGTTTAGGGATCCCAGATCTCGCCCGCACTGCCATCAGCCTTCGGGTTCGTTGGCTTTTGAGGATGCGGACGGACCCCCAACGACCTTGGCGCAGGCTCGACATGCAGTTCTCGAAGATCGAGCTGGACACCTTCGCCGCCTCCACTACTATGGTGGTGGGCAACGGCGAATCCGCTCTCTTCTGGGAGGACAGGTGGTTGGATGGCAAGTCCATCAGGGAGCTAGCGCCGGAGGTCTATGCGCTCATCCCCAAGCGCCGCAGGAAGCGGTGCACGGTGCGGCGAGCGCCGGTGGAGCGCAGGCTGGATCTCGGACATAGAGGGTGCACCGAGCGCCTTGGCCCTATGGCGGTATGTTCAGCTCTGGACTAGGCTCGGGGACGTGGTGCTCTCCCCGGATCGGGACAGGTTGGTTTGGCGTTGGACGACGGATGGCCAGTACTCCTCCAGCTCCTGTTATGATGCCCTCTTCCAGGGGGCGATCCTATCAGGATCCTGGAAGCTAAACTGGAAATCCTGGGCGCCGCCAAGGGTGAAGTTCTTTATCTGGCTTGCTTGCCTCGATAGGTGTTGGACGAGTGAGCGTCTGGCGCGTCGGGGACTGCCCCACGCGACAAGATGCCCGCTGTGCGACCAGTCTGTGGAGACCATGGCGCACATTCTGACCGGCTGCTCCTTCTCTAGGACAGTTTGGTTTGAGGTTCTGTCATGGATTCGATCCACCGCTGGGCCTCCTACGGTTGAGGGTGACTTCGCGGAGTGGTGGTCGCTGGTGGTGCGGACCTCCCCACGCCAGTTGCGCAAAGGAACATCGTCACTCATCATGCTCACGGCGTGGTGGATTTGGAAGCACAGGAACGCGGCGGTCTTCGACAACGCACGTCCCTCGGTGGCCTCCTTATTCAGTGACATCAGGGCCGAGGCGCGACAATGGGCGGACGCGGGCGCCCGTGGGCTTCGCCAACTCCTCCCCTAGATTAGGTCTTTTGGGTTGAGTTGTTTGGTGTGGTGTTGGTCCTTCTTGGGGACATTGTACATACAAACCTTCTTTATCTATCAATGCATCGAAACGCAAGGCTTTTGCATTTTCGCGAAAAGAAATATCCATGGGCTAGGGTGGAGGGCGGTGCCCCCGACTCCTTCATAGCTACGCCACTGCTCACCTCCCCCTCTACGGTGGCACCGTCACCTGCATGTGTGATCCCATACTACTAGAGGAGTTTCTAGCGGCAAAGTAAGCCCCGGATGAAGCGAATATGTGAGGAAATGAGCATTTCTAACATTTCTACAACTAGCATAACACCTCACCAATCGACAACCAAGAACGTTGCATGGTGCATACAATAGAAGGGGAAGAATAAAAAGGATAGGTACCCAGTCGAACGGCAGTGCCAGTTCCTCCCGCCCCTTCAATCTGGTGGTCTCCGATGGCACGATTGCCATGGAAGAGTCCACCCGTCCAACTCCCTTCCCGGTGCTTCCCTACGGCCCTCCCTTAAAACAAGAGAGTAGCGAAAATGAACATGATCCACCCCAAAACCACCATGCTTCGTTCTACCGGTGACCTCCATCGGTCGCCATATTAGCCACCGTGGGATAAACTAAGGCTTCTGCTTGTCTACCTCGCCCTCTCCCTTAGAGCAAAACAGGGAACATGAAAATGAACAGACAAAAGAGTCCAAGAGGCACCACCCGCAAAAATCAAAATGACAAAAAAACCCAGGCCCAACAAAAAAACACCAAATATCTGAATAATAAATAATAAAATTAAATTAACTCGCGAAGCAGAAACCTCAGGAAGGAAGAGCTGAGATTCACATCGCGATTGCAAAATGAACGATCAACGGTCCGACTTATGGCCAAATGAGATTTCAGCTAGCTATAAATTGGAGCTCACAAATCTTGTTGTAGTAGGCAGATGGAGAAGTCATTGTGCTAAGACCCCAAAGGAATTCAACACCCATCACCGATGATGAGAAACGTAGATCAGAAGGAACATAGAAAAAAATCATAAAATCCGCTAGAGACAAACCTCCACACCCACCATCCGGCGAAGCTAGACGTATCACGGAAACAGAGGTTTGACGTGGAGGATTTTATTCCATCTTCACGGAGTCTCCACCGCCACGCCTTCTTAAGAAGACACAAACCCTAAACAGACTGAAAAAACAAAATAGAAAAACATAGTGTAAGGGTATTTTACCCTTATCCATTATTTTGGTAATGATGACACCGTGCTAAAGTATTTGGCCCAATATGTTTATAAGGATAATCTCAGGTATTAGGCAATGAGGCGTAAATGGTGTATCAAAGGAACAAGAAGGCTAAAGGAGACCCCCCATTTCAACAACAATCAAAAAGGGGTTACAGGAGAAATCCGGTCTACAGCCCGGTCCAACCGGGCCAGCAACCGGTGACAAGGGATTAACTTGTCAATGCCTATGGATTGTAGGCTAGGGTTTAGTTAGAAGTAGAGGGCAAGTAGATCTCGAAGGTTTCAGCCGAAAAGTACTCGACGATTGTGAAAACTAAGGTTTGCAGACAATGATTCGATCGATTCTTTGTCCCTCGACTCCCCCTTATATATGAGGTGAAGCCGAGGGATTCGTGCTATACAAGTTTACAGAGTCCGGGACGGTTTCTAACTCATCCCGCCAGATTACAAACAACACTTCCTATTACAACTCTATCTTTCCTTAGTAAATCTTGGGCTCCGAATCTTCTTATTCTTCGGGTATTGGGCT